>NC_049902.1:0-300000 GCF_001411555.2 Juglans regia | reverse complement strand
AGAGAATCATGCAGCAAGAAGACAGCCTAATTCATAAAATCTTTAAGGCCATATATTCCCTAACACTAACTTCTAGAGTTCTAGTCTTGGTCACAAACCTTCCTATGTGTGGAGGGGCATATGGGCTGTCAAAGACAAGCTTCTTCAGGCCTGTAGATGGAGAATTGGGAATGAGATGACAGTAAGAATATGGAAAGATTACTGGATCCCTGGTTTCAAGAACCCGCAACAAATGGGAGATACAAGCAGAACTAATGACCAGAAAGTTGAGAAGCTTATTGACCCTTCTACTGGCTGGTGGGATGTACAAAAAGTAAGAAGAATGCTACCTCTTGATCCTACAGATGTTGTCCTAAAAATAATCCTAAGTGCAGCTAATCATGAGGACAAGTTAATATGGGACAAGGAAAGGAGTGGTTGCTTTAATGTGAGAAGTGCATACAATTGTTTCAGAAATCTTTCTACAGTAACAATGGAGGGTGAAAGCTCTTTAAGTAGAACCAACAGGAAACTTTGGAAGCAAATTTGGAGAATGAAGGTTTCCCCCAAGGTGAAAGTCTTTGCTTGGAGGACCTGTATGGAGGCCCTTCCCATGAGATGTAACTTGAAACAAAGAAAGGTAGTCGAAGATGAAACATGTCAATTGTCCTTTACAGCAGCAGAAACTACAACACATGCACTTTTTCAATGCAAAATGCTCCCAACTATGTGGTGTAAACAATTTTCTCAGCTTAATACAGAAGATCCTCAGGGAGACTTTAGGGAATGGATTTGCAGGTTACAAGACTCTTACAACAATGAGGCACTGGAAAGACTATTCATGATAGCTTGGGCATGCTGGTATAGAAGGAACCAGTGGATTTTTGAAGAGAAACAACTCACCCCTGAGGAAGCCATCAACTCAGCTCTTTCCCTACTTTGGACTTGCAAAGATTCTAAAGCCCTTGACATCAGCAGAGCAAGGAGAATCTCCCAATGGCAACCTCCCCCACAAGGTTCAATCAAACTCAATGTAGATGGGGCTGTGTTTCATGCTGAAAATAAAGTTGGAGTTGGACTCATTGCTCGAGATTGGGAAGGCAAAGTGTTAATGGCAGTTAGTCAAAAAGAAGAGGCTATCATGGAGCCTCTGGGGATTGAAGTTTGAACTTTTAGCATTACTGAGAGGTCTGCAATTCAGCATTCCCCATGGCTTCCAGTCTTTGTGCGTAGAAACCGACTCTCTGCTGTTGGTCAAAGAAATATCCAGCCCTCTACCTTTGAATGCCAATTATGGTAATGTCATAACTGATATCCAAGAGCTCAAGTGTAGTTTTCTAAGTTGTTCCATTGATCATATCAATAGAGAAGCAAATCAGGCTGCTCACAAGCTTACTAGATTTTCCAGGAATGTTTCAAGCACTACTGTATGGTGGGACTTTGTTCCCAACTATGTTCAACCAGCCCTATGGACTGATCTTCATCTGTAATGCTATTTTGGCAGTTATTAATTAACGAGAAGGTGTTTTACTATATATATATATATATAAACTATTTACTTCATCTCTATGAGACTGCCTTTGGTCAAAAAATTAATTTGAATAAGACTGAGTTGCTAGTGATTAGAACTGTTGAAAATCAGGTGGTGAATGATATAAAGAGCCTTGGAATGTCACGTCATTGCAACAACATGATCGTTACTTGGGTCTCCCCTCTTTTGTTGGAAAATCTCGTACTATGACTTTTAAGGAGCTTAAAGAAAAGGTCTAGAGAAAGTTGCAAGGTTGGAAGGAAAAAATGTTATCACAAGCTAGTATGGAGATTTTGATTAAAGTTGTTGTTCAAGTATTACCAACTTACACTATGAGTTGCTTTAAACTACCTAAATCATTTTGCAAGGAGCTTGAGGGGATGTTTGCAAGATTTTGGATTCCACCACCACAAGGTAAGGTTAAACTTAACTTTGATACTTTGATGGTACATTGTTTCAATCTTCTAGTCATGTTGGCCTTGGACTGATTGTCCGTGATGATAAAGAAGAGATTTTATTTGCTATGTGTAGTAAGGAATAAACTGGTGTGTTTGATGTTGATGAAATAGAAGCTAAAGTTACATTTCGAGGTTTGCAAATCATTTTGCATATGGGTTTTTCTGATTTGATACTAGAAGGAGATTTCTTGGATGTTATTGATTCGATTCGAGCAAGTGGTGCTACTTTATCAAGTGAGAATTCCTTGACAAGGCATATTCAGTTTCTCCTTCGTAGGTTCATGACTTATGAAGTAACTCATGTTGGACGGCAAGAGAATGATGCAGCTCATTTACATGCATGACTTATTGATGATACTATACAATGACATCAATATCCAGACTTTCTCCTGGGTAGAGTCTTGTAAGATGTTGCGATATAATGTTATCTGTTTGTATGAATACATTTTATATATTGTGAATGAAGCATTTGATATTATCAAAATATATATATATATACATATAAATCAACAGCATGGATGCTATTTATAACCCAAGACCTCACACGACAGCCCAAACTCGATCCGTCTGCCACTTGTGTTTACCTTGTTAATTTTATCAATAGGAAGAAGTTTTCAAAAGTTCCCAGCTTGTCCAAACTTGTCTTAGTAATACAGATCGACTTCCTCTTTGTTGCGGTGCGGTTTCTTGCCAATATTGACATACAAATCAAATTAGTCCATGACATTATGGATTGTTTTAACAACTACGACGTACGTAGCTCTATTATGCAACTCTAGCTTTTTGGGGGCTGAGGAAACATATAAATATATGTATGGGTCGAGATCAATTAATTATTCACTCCAATTTTCAATTTGTTGCTTCTCTTTAATTTGCACTATAACACATGATTAGTTGTTATGGCTTACCGATGCATGATGTTTCACGTAATCATGATGACATTACCTAGCCCATAATTTGGAACCTAAATTGATTTCGATGGGTAAATTTTAAGGAAGTCCAGTCCAACTGATCATGATTTGCCTTTTTAATTGGCAATTGATGCATGCAGTAAGCTTCAAGCAATGGATATATATTTAGCAATTTATGTATAATTTGGCTTGAATTTCAAGCGTAAATATTGAAAGTCAATTGGGAATTAAAAAGAGTATACAGTACAGTACAAAATAAAGTCTTCGATCTCAAATGATGAGGAAGTCCGAAAGAAAAGAAGGAGAAAAAAAAACTTGCACTGGTACATAACCACCAAAAAACCATCCAACGTACAGCCGAAGTTCATGAAGGGGAAATTAGAAAAGGGCTATATATATCAATATCAATGTATATGCATATTGCCTAATCTTCCCTTTTCCACACACACACACATGCATATAGCTCGTAGATTGCATGCATGCATGATGTTAACATACATATTGTTAGTATTTTTAAGAATTACTTTTCTTTCCTTTGGCTTTAGTAACCGTTGGTTAACGGGCTTATCTTTATTATGGCCTTGGTTTTACTTTATTGGTTTTGATCGTAAGCCATTGTTACATTTTGACGTTGGCTTCTTTAATTCTTTTTCCCATTATATCCAATTCGTCTAGAGTTATTCATTGTCCCGTTTATATATTTGTTTTGTCTTTTGGTACAGGTGTGTCGTACGTTTGAGAAAAAGTGAGATAAGGAAAATAAGCTTAGAGAGTATATATTTTTGAGAGTATTTTCAGATAAAAAAATGTATTCTTTTGGTAGAGTTTTGAGCTCAACCACTTGTGCAGAGTTGGTTCGGACTATATGACGATCAATTGGACTGTTGTATTCTAGAAGAGTCAAGTTAAGAAGAGTTCTGCTGCACCAGTTAATTTGAGACTTTGTACACCGTAGAAAGCTTGAATCTCCTTAAAGATAGCGATATTTATTTGATTCAGTTCAATTAATTTCGTTTAAATGTTAATTTTATTGTAATTTTTATTATATTATTGTATATTTCACTAACATATATTTATATGAAAAATGATAAACTATATCTTGTCTACAACTATTTTACAACCTATTTAAAATGAGGAGTAATTATATAAAATTGAAAAGTATTTTTTGATGAAGTCGATCTTATATATATATGCATGGAGGCATCCCGGCCGGCCTCACGCATGGTCTGTTAGCATTCATGTGTTTATTCAAATACTTGTAATGCTGAGTGTGTTAGCGATCAATAACATTTGTCTGAATGCATGCTAAATCTCGATCCGCGTACAATTTTTCACAAGCTAATGTTTGATGCTGCATGCATGCGCGCCATCCGCGCGTCCTTCCTTGGCAACTAACCATGTAGTCTTGTACCCACCCATAAAAAACAAAACTGTCAGTATTTAGAATTATAAATAGCGACTGATATAGTAAAATCCATTTATAAATAGTTATAAATATTAATTATGATTGTAAGTATAGCTGTGAGTATAAGAATAATTTGAAAAATAATGGTGAATAATTTGAGCATTTTATTTTTTAGTTTTAATCTTTTTGGTTAAATTCAAAAAAATTTTTAAAAAGGATAAATGAGCCCAACTTCAAGAGTTCAAGTCTAAATTGGACCTAACAATATCTTATATCATATGAAATATAATAAATAATTAAAATTTACACATCTCAAAATAAAAATAAATAACCAAACCAAGACTTATTTCTCAATGTGCAGTTTCAATCTTCTTCTCTTCTCTGCTCAAAAAAAAAAAAAAAAAATCTTCTTCTCTGATGTAAAACTCCGATCCTCTATTCACCCATCCGATCCTAATTTCTCCAAAATATTATCCCAGTAACTTATGATTAACAAACATGGGCCCACCACGCCACCAATATTATCGGACTCATGGTTACACGTTTAACACGTCATCACTTGGTTCAGATCCAGCGACGACTCTGTGGGTCCCAGCCCATCTGGCATTTTTTTCCCTCTCCCACCCGCGCTACGTCACGTTTATTTTTCAGTGTCAAACCAACGAAAACGTCACCGTTTATTACTACTTCTGTTTGACCACCTCCAAACTTCAAACCCAACCTCCGTCTCTCTCTTTCCCCCGATTTTCCTTCGACTTTCTCGAGAAAATCTAGCTCCGATAAAAATCTTGGCTTCACTCCACAAGTACTGCATACATACCTATACGTACATATACTACATAAATATATATGGATCGGAGGAGGCCTGCGAGTCCGGTGTACTCGCGGCAGTGGAGCGGGGGTTCAAGCAGCACTGGGTCATCGTCGCCGGCTATGTCTCCGGCGCATCCGAACTCGCGCCAGTTGACTACCGGATTATCCACAGTCAAGCGCACCCAAAACGCCGCCGCTAGAGTCGCCGCGCAGCGACTGGCTAAGGTAATGGCATCGCAGGCCACCGCCGATGAGGACGAGGACGAGGACGAGGACGACGATCTCGGCTTCCGATTCGGAGCCCCGCCTCCACCTGCACCCTCATATCACTCCGCCGCTAGCAGTAATAGTAATAATAGTAGTGCTACTATTCCTGCGATTTCGGTTACTCGGCCTAATCGATCTCCATCACCTGCAGTAAGTTCGAGAATCTGTGTTTTTGGATCCGTTAGTGACCGGGACCTTTGAATTTGGTTTTAAATTATTTGAGTTCTGCTGAAATGAAGTTTGCCAGAGAATTATTGTCTCTAAATTTGCTTAAAAATTTTAGACTTTTCTTTTGGAGATCTGAATAGTATCAAATTTATGTTAATTTTAATAATAAGATCGAATATGATCATAATTTTTGAATTATTATTGAGAATTTGGGATTTTATTTATAATTGAGATTAAGTGTTGGCTTTAATGATTGTGCGTATGTTTTGGGTTTTATATATGCTAAATTCAATCTCTCAAAAAAAATATTTTAAATTCAAATTGGGTGGTTTTATGATTTATACGATAATATTTGGTGCACAAGAGGCTAATTGGGTTTCTGATATTTTGATTAGTTAGGTCGGAACTTTTTAGAGCATGTTCCTTCTGTTCGCTCCACATCGACTGGAAGACCGTCAAGGTCAGTTCGTTCAACGGCTTTCGTGCCACCCAGCAAATCGTCACTTAGAACACCGATGACCATACCTCCGATCGAACCTCCTACTAGTAGGAACAGAGAGAAAAGGTAAATATGCTGTTTTGTTACTTTGGAGAACCTGTACCATATATAGCAATAAGGTTTTCTTAAAATCTCCTTTGATTTGCTTTGCACATACAGTATGGGTGATTATATTTCTCATCAATGGGGTAAAATTCCTGTTCCAAGTATACTGATAAAAAAATATCCCTGTTCCAAGTAATTAACTCCGTTGACTAGTGCTGATAAAAAAACTCTGCTGACTAGTGTATAATTTAATCTCTCGTTAATAATGATTTGTTTCGTAGTTCACAATTTAAGGGCCTTTTTTGTTTTTGACTTGATTGTTGCGAGTCCTTGTCAAAAAAGTACCTGCATGGGCGGTTGCTGTGGATGTTGTATACCTGTAACATTGAGTTGGCGCAGTACCCTCTTTTCAATCTATGTTGTGCATGTTGTTGATGGGTCAAACATTATTCATGAGTTTGTGTTAAGGTCAATGTCCCTTTCACTTCTAATGGATGAAGGGCTGCTCGGCCTCTGGAGTGCAATAAAAGTGTTTTCCCCTTCATTGGTACTTTCTGATCCTAAACTTTGGTGCATATAAATGAGCCAATTCTCTTCAGTATCTACCCTTGTCCATATACATAGTTCTTCCTTATTGTTATACAAATCACCATCTGCCTTTGCGCTCTCTATGCTGATTTTGACTACCTACCGTTGGTGAGTGGGATCAACTTTTGCTTTGCATGAATTCACATATGTGCCTATGCCTATTGTACATATGTAGGTGTTTATAGGTGCAGCTGGTGCATCCATCTGCTACTTGATGAGGAGTTGACAAAATTTGTTTTCTAGGGTGTTTATGCACAATTGATATTGTGCACTTTGTTGCTTGGATCTCATGTATCGGTCTTATAATGCAGGTATACACCAGATATTGGTCAGCTCAACTTAAAAGATACAGGAGATCAGCGTGAGGCTTCTGCCCTTCGCGATGAGGTATGCCATTCACATCCATCAATTATGTTTTCACAACAGTCACTAATAGCCCTTGAAATATATTAAAAAGAAGCCATAGAGGGTTTGCACCAACTTTTGGCATAGCATTTTTTTATGAGCTAGCATTTTTTAGAATTTGAAATGTAATTATAGCAAACTGTATCAAAATTGCAGCTTGATATGCTACAAGAAGAAAATGATGTCATAATTGATAAGGTGTGCAGTCCAAACTCAAAATAAACTTATTTTTATGCATTGTTACTTGTGATGTATGACATTGATGTCCAAGAATGTTGTACAGCTTAGACGCGCTGAAGAAAGACGTGAGGAGGCAGAGGCTAGAGCTAGGGAGCTTGAGAAACAGGTCAATTATAAGAGTTAGTCATTATTACTGTTGTTATTCTGAGTTGAAATTAAGTTACCTCTATTTGTAAGTTTGGGTTTCACATTTATTGCTCAGGAATGTTATGAGTTTTCCTCGTTGTTTGATAGAACATTGACAGTGCAACCTAAATGATAGAAAACTTATTTTCCCCACCACTTCCTCACTATAAAAGTATTGGCGCTAGAAAATGGTGGAAATTTCTTGGTAGTGATATTTTACTTATGTCCTCTCACTTCAGCATCCATATACATTGTAGTATTCAGGTAGTTATTTGTTAGACCGCTTGCTAAGTAATTAGTCGGCCTGTTTATTTACTGAAAATCTTGATCTTGTTCATGAGATTTACCAAATTAACTCTAAAATTATCCCTCAAAAAAGTCTTAATTCTGTTTGTGTTCAATTCTATTTTTACAGGTTGCTGCTCTTGGAGAGGGTGTATCCCTCGAAGCCAAATTATTGAGCAGGTAGACTTGGTTTGATTTGCTTTGCCATTTTGTTGCTTAATGTTCTCGGCATGTGATTCTATGAATGACTTGTCTGCAGGAAGGAAGCAGCATTGCGTCAAAGAGAGGTAAATTTAAAGAAGTTGACAAGGGCAGAACATTGGATTTTGTCTGGTTGAAAAAAAGAAACTTGAGATTAACTTTCTAATGACCATTGGACCAAATGGTGCTTTTCCTTCATTAGTAAGAGGCAAAAGGGTGAAGTTATGGGTTCAATCAAGTGTGGCTCTGTGAGTTATGTATCACCTATCTGAAAACAAAAGAGATGAAGTCACAGATGACCAACTCTACTTCTCCTACTTCTCCTATTTTAAATTAAGTTTTAGGGGTTGTATTAACATTCATAGTGTAGGAAGCATGTCCGTGTTTATTTTGATGTTGTTGCTATGTAGACAAAAGGATTAACTTCTCGAAAGGCTTCCTGGGTCTATTGCCAACTGATATTATCTTCTTGATGGGGATTTCACAGAAGCTCTCTCTCAAGCTGTGTTAGTTAGCTGTTGTGTTTGGATAGCTATTGATGGTTGAGCTATTTTTGTTGTGCTGTATCTACTTGAGTGCTTCTCCTGTGTTGCTGTTGTCATGGTTGACTTCTTTTGTCTTGGCTTTTACGCTGTTGATGGGCATGTTATTTGATAGCTTGTGTTAATGTTATGTTGGCTATGTCTATGTAGGTCAGATCCTTTCCTAGCTATGTTGTGTGTGTTTGATTTACTCTTCTATAGCATTTAACGGGGGTATGCCCCCAAAATATTGTACTTGTGTATTTTGCTCAGACCTTACCCACATAAGAAAAACATATACTTTTTTAATTACAGGCTGCTCTAAAGGCTGCAAAACAAACAAACAATGGCAGGGATGACGAAATATCTGTTCTTCGTAGAGACGTCGAGGTAATTTATGCTGATAAGTAGGCTGATATGTCCTCTTATATTAAAATATGTATTGTCCTACCTCGATCTTTTTCCCTGATTTTCCCTATACTTTCACGCCTTGCATTTTTATTTGATCAGAACTTTAAAGATGAGGCTGCAACAGCTCGGGAACACCTCCAAGAAGCAGAATCTGAAGCAAAGGCTCTCCGGTCAATGACACAGAGAATGGTTTTGACTCAAGAAGAGATGGTTTGTCTTTTGATAATAAAGTTAGATTTATGACTCTCTGTCTAAACTCCTAACTCAATTACCATTTTAGGAGGAAGTTGTTCTGAAGAGATGTTGGCTTGCCCGCTATTGGGGTTTAGCTGTAAAGCATGGTAATTGACTTTTTACTAGCTTCTTCTGATTGAAAGAACAAATGTGTTCCTTGTGTTTACTCAATGCGCCCTTATTTGATAACCATACCAGGATGCATGAGCTTGATTGTAAAATTTCTTTTTCTATGTGGATCTGGTTTACGATTCTTATGTTTTTTTAGAAAATGTTTCTTTCTCATCCGATATCTTGACAGACCTATACTTTAATTCTTCTTTCTTTCCTTTTCTTTTCCGGTGGATGCTCTTGTGCTTATAGGCATATGCACAGATATATCACTTTCAAAGCATGAGCATTGGTCGTCTTTAGCCCCTCTTCCATTTGAAGTTGTCATTTCTGCTGGACAAAAGGCTAAGGAGGAATCTTGGAATAGAGGCTAGTTCAGCCATTTATTACAATAAATAGATTTTTATTAATATTCAATATTTGATTTTTATAACTAGCGTGGAGTTAGCCTTTCACATTGTTTGGCATGGAGCAGGTGGCAATGATCCAGACAGGAGCAAGCTTGTCCGGGATATAAGTGATCTCACAGGAGAAGGAAATATAGAGAGTATGCTTTCAGTTGAAATGGGTTTGAGAGAATTGGCTTCTCTAAAGGTTTTTCTTTATTATAATTTTTTTAATGTTGAGCTGCATTAATTTTTCTGTTACTTTGTTGTCTTTCCAAGTAATTTTCCTTTAAGAGATGTATTTTTAAAAGATAAGGTACATGCTGTGTTCCTTAAGGGTTGTTCTGAATATAACATGGATTTTTAGGAGTCTGTTTCATCCCTCTATACTTCCAATTCATTTTATGTCGCTGCTGTTTCAAGGTTGAGGATGCTGTTGTGCTAGCGCTGGCCCAACACAGACGTCTGAATTTGGTTCGGCAGTACAGTCTAGGTATATACTATCTCTTTCCATTCTCATTTATAGTTTGGCTGCATGGTCTTCTTTCACTGCATCTATCTGTTACCTTCTATTGGTGTATTATATTTTAATGCCGATGTTTCCTCAATTACTATTTGAATATTTGTTTCTTTTCCTCGTTTGACAGACATGTACATTTCTTGTCTACCTTGTACAGTACATGACACTATGACTGCTCAATTTCTATATGAATATTTGTTTTTTTTCCTCTTTTCAGAGACGTAGGTATATTTCTAGTTGTACAACTGATTAACAGAGTTTAATTTCATTTTATTTATGTTTTTTGCATTCTTAAACCATTATATTTTCCGGATGCTATGTTTGGATAACTTTTTTTAAACCCAGTTTTTCAAAGTGGCTACTTTCCGAGAACTAGTGGATTATGAAGGATAACAGGGATACTGACAGTAACATGATCCAGTGCTTAGTTATCTCATTACTTTTGAATTTCAGATTCCAAATCAACTGGTGATCCCAAGTTTACGGAGTCATTTGGTAAGAGAGATACTCTGTTCTGTCACCACAATATGCCATGTTATCCTTTAGAAATGCAAAGATTAAAGGATACTTGTCTACATAATCATTTTAAGAGAATATTTGCACTGGTAGGATCCTTCTAGGGAGCATACCATTTGACAACCAAATTTGAGGCTGGGGGTTTAAGGTGGGCAAGCTGACCCGAAGTTTCATGTCAAAATTCAGTGGGCTCAGAACATATGTACAGGAGAATTGGCACCTTGCACTACATTTAGATCATATGCTGCATATTCCAACATGTTTCATATTATGTTAACCTTTTATGTTGTTGAGAAGTGGTTCGTCCCTCTCACCCTTAAACAACTGATTGGCCATTTTGCATTTTCTGTCCGTACTTATATTATATTCAGCAAAGATTGTTTTTGGTGAATACCTAGGACTTGCAAGCGATCATGTGTACCTCTTTTAGCCGTGCAAGAACTATCAACATGTGCTTCTATTTTAAATATGTATTCTTGTATTTGTATCACCAATTTTTTTGGTAAACAAGAATTTTATTGAAGAAAATGCATAGCCCTCGTACACAGGTCATATACAAGAGCAACACCTAGGCATGATTAACAGCTGTTACAAGAAAGTTATTTCATCACAAAGTTATTTCATCATTTGTTCAAAATTGGTTGGGCAATTGAATTGAAAGGGATGATCTTATGATTAATTTTTGCTTTCATCCCCTTTTCCTGCAGAATTAAGTGAAGAGGAGGCAGAAGATGTCCTTTTCAAAGAGGTTAGCTCCCTTTTCATTTGATTTTGTTTTACATTTTGGCCATGCTCAAGTCTCAGATACATAAACCCTTTTATTTATTTATTTATTATTTAATTTGATGTTCATTTTCCTCCTTTATGTTCTTTATCACTTGACAAGAATGCAGGGGGGCCAATATGGAACTTTCTAAAAAAAAATGTTACTTTGGGGAAACATCAACAGTTTGTAATTAGCAAAATCCTTGACAACTGAAAACTGCTGGAATTAATTTCTTGATTTGGCAATTACTGAACTTCTGCTCAATTTATTTGATTCATTGAAGTCATCATCGAATTGACTATCAGAAAACTTTGTTAGTATTTGCAAAACTTGTTAGTTGTTAATAGGTTATTCACCTGAAACAGGTTGAAATGATTGTGTTGTCCTCCTGAAGGCTTCAAAAGCTTGGTTTCTAGATGAATTACATATTTTGGTTGTTGATTTGTTCATGGTCTTCATATATTTTACAAAGAATTACCTATGACATGAGTGTACATAACTTTCACAACTTAAAAATGTTTGTAGGCTTGGCTGACTTACTTTTGGAGAAGAGCTAAAGCACATGGAGTTGAAGAGGATATAGCAGAAGACCGGCTTCAGTTTTGGATCAGCCGTAGCGGGCAGTCACCAACTTCACATGACGCTGTGGATGGTAAGTTTTATGAACTTTCAGCTATATATATATATATATATTTTTTTTCCTTTCTTTTCTACTAGGCTTTGAAATTTCGGACAGTAGCAATGATAAATATTTATAGCCCTGTAACTGTGGTAACATAGACAGGCCATGTTGGGAGCTTCACTCATATGTACCTATAAGCTGTGGATGATGTCGTAGGTTAATCTCCTCTTGGATACAACATCAAAAACCTAAGAAATTTTATTGCCACATATTTATGCAGATTGATTTTCATTGTACTGTGGATAAATGCATCCTCTAACCTGTGTTTCAAAAGTTTACTAGTGAATCCAAGAATGGGGGAATATTTTCCAATGCTTAATTCTTCTTGAACTGCTTGTGTATGTGCATAAGCCACGGTAAAAAAAAAAAAAAAATTGTCAGTCACCATATGTTTATTTTACTTACAAGTGGACTCTTGGCTTCAATGTGTGGTTGTGGCAGTGGAACGAGGTTTATTGGAGCTGAGAAAGCTGGGGATAGAACAGCAACTTTGGGAAGCATCTAGGAAGGAAATCGATCAGCCTCCTTCTTCTACAGTTGCTAATCACAAACCCAATGCAGATTCAGAGACCTCGTGAAGGAACGCACCTTGATATGTGGTCAATTCTTTTAAAGTATATTATATTTTTCATATTTGTTTTTTCTACACAAGGTTTTCATCCATCTTGCTAGTATCTCTTATTTTCTTTTCGCCACGCCTAGTCTCAAAATCATACTTGTGTTGTGGTTGATCACGCTTCTAAGATTAACTAGAGACACGAGTGTTTCAAGATGTAGGTGGGGATTGTAAAACAGGAGATATTTCCTTTATTTTTTCATCTTTGATTATATTCAAGTTGCGGTTATACCAAATGGATGTTTTTATTTTTAGTATATATTTATACATAATATTATCATGTAAGGATATTGTCTCAAGTGTGTTTTTCTTTTTTAAAAGAAAGAAAGGAGTCTCAAAAGGTTGTATGTAGACTAATGGAGTTGCCTGAGTTCTCTCTCCCAAGCCTCACGAATGCTCCCACCAAAGCCCCATCTCAAAACACCTTCGACCAATGGCCAGAGGGAGGGAAGAGCTTCGGCTCCCACTCCCTCCTCCCCATGTCCATCCGTCATTAGTTTTCATTTTTGAGTGTTTTCATGCCTTTTCTTCCAATGATGGGAAATGGCCCGACTTACTGCCTTGTGGTGTTCTAACTTCTACAAGCGTAGTTTTTCTGGACTCACCGCCCATCGATCTTTCAGAAGCCCGAAGAAGCATAACCAAACGATCAGTGCGAGAGATCCACGAGCCGTCACGTTGCAGCATGCCTTCTTTCGACGAACACTGCTCTAGGAGCCTCGAGGAATGTGGGAATGGGATGTGATCGTTTGAACTATCAGGGCATGTTTGGATTATCTCAAAATTTTGTGAATAGTAGTGAAATGATAGAGTGTAGATGTTTTATTGAGTTTTGGAAAATGAGAGAAATAATTGAATAAAAATATTATAAAGTTAAAAAAAACTGTTTGAATATAAGTTTTTATATTTATTTTTGTTTTGAAGTTTGTATTGATTTTTATGTTTAGGTATCGATTAGATGAAAATGTTGAAAAAATGGAATTAAAAAGTGTTACGTGTTTAAGTGATATTTGGAAATAAAATTATGAGGAATTTTAAGAATTTTGATATTTTTAAAATTTTGGCTTAGCATTTTGAAAATTCTCATTTCTGACTTGGGGTAGCTTCTTGTATGTATATATATATATAAAAGAAAAACTCTATACATCATACGAATATCTCATTTTCATCTTATTATATAAGATAAAGTATATTTATCACTATTGAATGATCTTTTATTAAATATTTTTTATCATTTAATAGTGATAAATATATCACATTTTACATAGTATGGTATGATGTATGACATTATTATGCATAAAAACATGAAAAAACTATTGACAAATCCAAATACACATGACAGATAGACCCAATTGGAGAAAGAAAAGAGGTCTAGAAAAACATAAGTGAAACAATTATCCATAAATAAAGTATATTGAGAACAGAGAGGTTCGAAATATGCACATCTTTAAACAAATCAAACCAATCGTTCTCTCCATAAGAGACTATTGTCATTATTATTGGAGAAATAAAAAAAAGAAAGCAAGCAAAGGGAACAATCAACCATCATTTCCATTTGCAATAGTTTCCAATTCCCAACGCCACAACGCACCTGCTGCCCACAACCATTTCCTCTTACAGACGGACTTATCTCCTTTACAATTTCACGCTTTATACGCACACAGACATGGTGATTATGAGTCACACACGCTGCTGTGTTGGTATTCCTTTGAGGCAAAACGAACACTACTGGTCTACGACAATGGTGGGTGTGGCCCCCACGTCCTGAAAAAGCTCCACTCTCTCTTCTCTTCTCCCTCAAAAAGAAAATAAAAACAAAACGAAAAAGCGACTGCTTCTACTTCTACAACTACTGCTACTCCGCTTTTCCTCATCGTACTTTGACTCCTCCCAAGAAAGAAAACCAAATAAAGAAAATTACAATTATGGCGAATGACCAAAAGACGGACCCTCTTCTTGCTTCTCCTATCACCAACTCTGTCTCCCTCCCCCTCCAGGTATTTTTATTCTTTTAAAAACAAAACAACTAATATCTATCTATGTATATAACTGTGTGGATCTAGCGGTTTACTTTTGCATCATATACACATATGCTGAGATCGCTGCTGGATTTGCCTTTGCTCTGCTTTTATGCCGGAATTGCAGGCTAAATACGAACACAGGGAAGATTCCGAACTCGAACTCGGATCCGACGATCCTAACCCTCCATTGCCCTTCTCCGTCACTTCCCGGGTCAGTTTATGATTCATTTTGCAAACATCTAACTTTCTTTCTTTCGTTTCTGTTGTTCCAATAAGAAAAAACCGCAATGCAGGTATTGTATATGTTGGGAGACATCGCGGCGGGGCCGGCGTTTAGGTTCACCCAATGGCTGGAACTGGTCCGTAAACGCACCGCCAAATATCGCTCCTCTGACTTCCCCCGCCTCCACCCCATGCCTTCTTCTTCTTCTCCTTCTCCTTCTCCTTCCTCTCCTTCTTCTTCTAGGTTCTTTCTTAATTTTCTCCTGCTGCTTTTTGGTTTTACTTTTTTATGAGATGATCGGACTGTTTGGGTTAATAGAACTGAATAACAAATTGATTTCTTTCCATTGCACGAAAAAAAGTGGAATTCTTGGGAAATATCACCGATTTAAAGAAAGAAGTTATTACTTTGAACTGTTGCAAATGAAACATTAATTTTCAGCAGACTGTAAGCCAATATTCGTTGCAAATGTCACCGATTGTACTATTTAATTTCCTTGATTCCCTGCACTATTTTCATCTATTGATTTAGTTATTGCAATTCATATCCCTTAGTACGTAGGCAAACAACAGATATTCACCATAATGTCACGAATTACTAGTGAACAAGCAATTTGTCTCGTATTTATTTTTGTTTGTTTCACATTGTTATTGTCGCGTGTAGTCATCACGGTTTTGCAATTCAGTGCTGCAGAAGTCATCGATGATCCAAAGAGGCCTCTGCCACCTGAGCAGACCGCGGAGACCAGTTTGTGTGAGAGGCTTGGTAAAGCTGCTATGTTGGACATCGAGTCACCCTCTTTCTCTTGGGACAGGCTTTCCTCGCTTTACCACACCGAGCATAGTACTAGCACTGAACATTCTGAGGATGAAACAAACAAGGCCCTTGAGGTATTTGGTTAGCATATTGAAGTGGTATGATAATTGAATCTATGTCAGCCTATCATAATTCAATAGACGAGCATCCAATGAAAGGAATACTTTCTTGCGTGTGTTTTCAATTGTACGCATAAAGTTGTCTCCTCTAGTTTATGTTTGGCAAGTCCTTCATTTCCTACCCTCAAGTGTTGGTGCATGGTTACACACGGGGACTTTTAGCTACCTTTCATATTTTCTGTAGGTCTTCTAAAAAGTATAGATTTTTACACTTGGTGCTTCCATCAAACGCTTATAGTTGGAAACCATTTAAACTATCTCCTAACCTAAACATATATCTATATGCCATACCCATATATAAAGTAAATCCTTTTATGGTTGCAACTTTGAATTACCAAATATTCCTAACAAGCTGATAAAAATGTCCATTTGGCATCTCATCCAAGTGATAAAGTCAGATAATGTTCCCATATATATATATTGAAAAAAATAAGCCATGGCACCTCATCCTACTCAACTGCATATCAACTGTTTCTAGCTAGAGAAGGCTACAGGATCTCCATTGTGCAGGTTTGCCATATCTGAACTTGTTGCTACATTTCGTTACTTTCTAATTGGCTACCTGAGCTTCTCTTCTGTTGTGCATATATAGGTCACTGTGAATTCTGGAGGAGTTGTCTTCTTTGCCTTATTCAACCAGCCTGGGAATGATGATACTTCTTCAAAGGAAGCAGCAGCTGTTATAAAGATATCATCATCAAGAATGGCCACTCAATCTGAACGCCTTGGCTATGAATTTGCAAAGTGGTTAGGAGTCCGAACTCCACAGGTTGCACCTTGTTGGTACTGTAGTCATATGATGTCTACCATCTTAGGCAATTAGGCTATCCTTGCCAGAAGTAATTCCATTTGAAATTTCCTTTTTTTTTTTTTTTCCTGAAAATATATATTTTTGATATAATGCAGGGCAGAGTCATTCATAATTCTAGTTCAGAGTGGCTCCAGATAAAGGAAGCTGCAGAGAAAGCAAGAGATGCAGCAAGTTCAGAAGGAGACGAAGTTGGGGAAATGACTTGTTCAGAACTTTTGGAAGCACTTGAACTTAGCAGATGCCTTTTCTTTATGAGGTGCAAATGGAACTGAGATTATCTGTGAATGAAGTGTAATAGTATGGCAGCATTGGATACGCATTTTTGTGGGGGCAAAGACAATAACATGAACCTATCTAAGTAATTGTTCATCTAATCACAGTCCTTTTAAGTGTTGGTTCAGTTAAGTGATTCTATGCTCTGTATTAGTCTATCAGGCGGTTGAAGTTATGTGACTGAGCCAAGTGTCTTAGTGCTCTCTGCCATAAAGGTGATCTGTTTCTTTTAAACCTACATATATGTGTGGTCTACTTTTGGAGGATTTGTGAATCCCTCCTGCTTATGCTAAAACTTTCCAAGGCCTGCCTTATTCTATATGGCCGCCTTTTATTGGGATGTATGATTAAACGTAAATTGGGATAATCTGCTAAAATTATGGTAGAGCAGTATTAGTAAAATCAGGAAATATCTTATTCATGATCTAACTTCTGTACATGTACACATCATAATTCAAAGTTGGGTCCCTAGGCAACTTGTTTTGCTTGTTGGATTCATGTATGCAGGCAACATTTACCTTAGATTTTCCAGATTGAATTTTCTGCTTTCGATTTCTCATCATTTATGTTGACAATCCTGCGTTTTGGACCCTTGAGCCTGCTTTAGCTTTATTAAAATTAACAAATATTTGATAAAATAGAAAATCCTACAGTTTGAGAAACAACCTCACTCAATGCCATTGTTAAAGTCCATGTAATACAGTTGACTGCAGTTTGAAGAGTTTTATATTTCTTAATTCGTGGCAATGCAAAACATTTCCTAGAAGATGAGTGTTTTTTTTGAGTTGTTATGAAGACTGAATGTTTTGATTCTGCAGTTATGTGCATGGATCTCCCTTGCTGGAGAGCTCAATTGCATTTGAGTCACGAGAATATGCTGAAAAAACAGCATCCGCTCTTGGCAGGGTCTTGATGTTGGACCTTGTCATTAGAAATGAAGATAGGCTCCCTTGCCGTCACCTCAGATGGCGTGGAAATTCTGCAAATTTGTTGTTGGCTGACAAAATGGCCTCTGCAAATATGGATGCACTGGAGGAAGCATTTGATTTTGCAATCAAACAATACAGACCCAGGGTGATTAGAGCTCTTCAAAAAGAGAGAAGGGCAACTTCTGTTGATGGCAGATTGAGCCCTCATAGTTTAGGTTTGGCATCGCAGGCCTCTGATCTTTCTGATATCATGGAATCGCCTAAATCTAGTGAGAAGAGCCTAAGAAGTCAGACATCAGACGAGTCGGTGTTTTCTGATTTTCGTATTCTGGCTATTGATTCCGGTGTCCCTCGTCGACCTCCCGCTGGAAAACGTGCAAATGACCAGGCTAATTATCCTAAGTTGGTTGAGTTACTATTTAATAGTTCTGAGTACTCATCTAACCTTCTACATGACATAACAGGAGGCAAATTAGGGTGTCCTCCATCCGAAGATGCCAAAGTGGCATCTGATATATCTGCAACTGAAATGACCTCCATTGTTCATGAATTTCGTAATGGGTTCCGAGCTGCTCTTAGGGACCTGCAGGGGTTTCATATATTACTACTCACACTACACCAGAAACTGGAAAGCTTATTACGAGCCTTTTTGCATATTATAAATAAAATGTCCTTTGGGGAGCCTGACAAAGAAGATATAGTGGTTCCTGAGTCACCTTCACAGGCTGCTGGAGGTGGTCCTTGGCTATTGCCACAAAGTAAGGAACGATTTATCAATGAAAACCATCCAGATTTATGTGATTCAGAATTGCAGAGAACTGGTCCAAGGTCATCATCTTCAGGAAGTAAAGAAAGCTCAGACTCCAGTTCTCCAATGTCACGGGAAGGTTGGCATGGAAAGTATTACAAAGGAAGTGGGGAGCCTGTTCGAAGTCTGCGGTTGACAACAAAGCTGCGTGACTTCCATAAATTTGCCAAGGTTGGTAATATACTTATGAAAATGTTTTTTTATGATTATTTAGTTCTAGTGGAAATTTTAATCATTCATGGCATGGGATGATATGTGCTTTTAATATTTTTGGGTAGGTTTTATCCTTTGAATTTGTGTACTCTATGGATGAATCTCAAATGGACAGTAAACGGCATGCTTCTCAATTTTGCTTCTTTTAGAGAAACCGAGACTAGATATCCTGCAGGGATGTTTGAGCCTAAAACTGACCAAACTGGATAGTACTGAGGATTCTACGTTGGCTTTAATGTATGTGTTTATGACCTTGATCTATGGCATTTACATGGGTGTAACATGACTAGTGGAAAGAGTGTAGTAATGAATGATGGAACTCGTAGCTGCATATTCATTCAGGAGTTACTTATTCTAACTATACTTGGTATATGATAGTTCTTTAAATGTAATACTAAATTTTCCATCTATGTGTGGATTAAAAAAAAAAAACTAGAAATGGAAGGTAGAAATAAGAGTGTGTGGATTGACAAATAAATCAATAGATGGTAGAAAGTGGACAATAGTGTGAGTATTGCGTGATATATTAGATCTCTTGTTTTTTCACTCCTAATACTTCTTTGTCGGATTTTGTTGTAAGCATTCTCAGATTGATGTTGAATCAAATAAAGAGTTGGAACAGTGGAATGAAATGCTAAGAAATGATGCTGTTAGGATCTGCCAGGAGAACAATTTCAACACTGGGTTTTTTGAGGGTAGTGATAATAATAGTGTTGTTGATGCTTATGAATTGAAGGTAATGTCCTGTTCTTTTTTTTATTTTTATGCGCAAGTAAAATTCCTTGGGACTTTTCTCAGTGTGTTTGGGTATGCATTTCTATAAAGAGAGTATTTTCCATTTTTTAGCAACTCTAACTTTCAGGTCAGACTGGAGCACATTCTCGAGAGAATTGCATTGATATCTGAGGCTGCAAATACAGAGAGGCCATCTTCAATCACAAGTAGCCTGTTCATTGGTGGGGCGCTGGCTGCAAGATCTGTATTCACACTGCAGCACTTAGGAATTACTCACATATTATGTTTGTGCTCAAATGAAATTGGGCAGTCAGATTCTCAGTTTCCTGAACTATTTGAGTACAAAAATTTTTCTGTAAGGGCCTTTTCATTTCTTTTCTACTTAGATTTTGGTCTATTCTGTTGAAAATGGTTCCAACTCATTTTGCATGTCCAGTTAGATGTGGTTCATGATGTTTTAGTTACCTCATCATACACTCGAGCATTTTATCTCTCTCTCTCTCTTTCTCTCTCTCACGAACACAAAAGAAGCCCAAAAGAGAGAATTGTTTTTCCTACTTACCTTGTGTTGAACATAATAACACATGCTGATATAATATTTAAAATGTTGATTTGTTTTTAGATCTTATTTTTATGTATTAGTAAGATCAAAGGTTTTGCTGATTATGTAACTCAATTTCCAATATTTTTACTAATTGTACTACCTACACTTGAACAGATATCTGACAATGAAGATACAAATATTAGCAGTATCTTTGAAGAAGCTTGTGATTTTATCGATCATGTTGAACAAATCGGTGGGAGGGTTCTAGTTCATTGCTTTGAAGGGAAAAGTAGAAGTGCCACCTTGGTGATAGCTTACTTAATGCTCAGGAAGTAAGTGAAGAATATAGTCATACATCTTAGAATATAATTTTGAGAATACCATCAAGGTCTCTCTTTTGGTAGCCTTCAGATCTCACCTGGCAGCTGCCTTGTGCATCCATACGTGATATTGAAATATGATTGTGCAGATATCTGAAGGACTTATCAAAAAGTGTAGATATCTGAAGGAAGCTCTGTTTTTTAAAACTCTTATTTTCTGCGATGCAGGAACCTAACTCTACTAAAAGCATGGAATGCCCTCAAACAAGTTCACCGCCGAGCCCAGCCCAATGATGGCTTTGCTAGGATCCTCTTGGATCTGGATAGGAAACTACATGGGACAGCATCCATGGAATGGCAACAACGAAAGCCGATGATGAAGGTTTGCCCCATTTGTGGGAAGAATGCCGGTCTGAGCAGCAGTTCACTTAAGCTTCATTTGCAGAAATCACACAAGAAGCTGTCGTCAGGAAGTGTGGACAGTGGCATGACCATGGAAATACAAAAGGCTTTGACGGTGCTCAAAATTAGCCGAGGTGGGAGTGTAAGCCCTAAAAACAGGCAGTCTCGCTCAGTAACTGATGAATCAGATTAGCGAATCCCTAAATATCTACAGAGTTGAACACATACAACTTCCAGGGGTATAAACTGATGATGCTTTTTGTCCTGTCCAGATATTTTGTAAGTGTCCCTAACGGGGCCTGGTAGGTTTAGTTTTTTGTTCTGCATTGGTGGTTTGCAAATAACAAAGTATAGCCTCTTGATAATATTCTTGCATAGGGGGTAAGAAACACAATAATCGAAGTACGCCATATTTTGCCCGAAATAGGTACTCTGTGTTTCAAGTTGAATGTAGAACATCCACCACCAAGAGTGGTGGCTTAATGGTCCTTGTCCCTTGGTTACTCCCAAGAGGTTTGGCATGTACTAGGTCTTGTGTTTGAATTGGAATATAGATTCCCCTCAAGTTATTAGTTTTAGCTGTCTAAGGATCTATTAAATTCCCTAGTAGAGATGGGGTCTGAGCTAGGGCTCAAAACCAGTTTGAGGGGGCGCTTGTCTAATTCCCATAGGGATATCTTCTACTATGGTCACAATAGGTAGGATGTTACCAGTTTTGAGTCCTGGAGAATGATATCATTCGCTCTGGCTTTAGGTTATCATCGTAAAATTTAACTTAGAACGAACTAAACGGCAAAAAGGAGTTGGAATACAACGATCAAAAGTTCATTCCACACATAAGGTTACTTGGGGCCAAGTTAACAGCAGGTATCGCTGGATAAAAAGATTTAAATCCTTCATTGTCACTGCTTACAACCTGTGAGTGACCTATGCGTCTTTTATGAGACGAAACCAAGAGCATAGAAACAGCCAGCAATTAATCGAATCCACAGCTTCCAGTTCCGCTTTCAAGTAGTCCTTCGAAGAATACCAGACTACGACTATTTCAAGTACAGACAACATATTGGCAATGGTCATCAAATAAAACTGCTTACTTTACACGGGAAGAGCCTCTCCTAATGGCTCAGGAGCACCACTACTACCATTGAGCACTGTCACATTGCCATCAGAGTCAACATCCACAATAACTGAATCACCCTCTTTGATCTCCCTCGCAAGCATCTTCTCTGCCATGCTGTCCTCCAGAAGTCTCATTATGGCTCTCCTCAGAGGCCTCGCCCCATAGCTTGGGTTATACCCTTCCTCAACCACTCTATCTCTGAACCTCTCTGTCACTTGAAGCTCTATATCTTTACCCTTCAGCCTATCAAAAACCTCTTTCAGCATAATATCCGCTATATCCTTTACCTCCAGCTTTGTGAGCTGCCTAAAGACAATCATCTCATCCAATCTGTTCAAAAACTCAGGCCTGAAATATTGTTTCAGTTCCTCCGTCACCAAGCTCTTAATTCGATTATAACTGCTATCTTTCTCATCATAATCCAGATCAAATCCTATCCTGCGGCCTCCTTTCTCAATGACACTGCTTCCCACATTTGATGTCATTATCAGAAGAGTATTCTTGAAGTCCACAGTTCTTCCCTTGCTATCTGTCAATCTTCCATCCTCAAGAATTTGAAGCATCATGTTGAATACATCGGGATGGGCCTTCTCAATCTCATCGAAGAGTACCACGGTGTAAGGACGGCGTCGAACAGCCTCAGTCAGCTGACCCCCCTCTGTGTAACCAACATAACCAGGGGGTGAGCCAATTAGCTTCGAGACAGTGTGTCTTTCCATAAATTCACTCATATCAAGCCTAATCATGGCTTCTTCAGAGCCAAAGTAGTAAGCAGCCAATGCTTTTGCAAGTTCAGACTTCCCTACACCAGTTGGGCCTGAAAAGATAAAGCTGGCAATTGGACGGTTGGGATTCTTGAGTCCAACACGGGCTCGGCGAATAGCTCGGCTGATGGCTTTGACTGCTTCATCCTGACCAATGACCCGTTTATGGAGGGTCTCTTCCATCTTGAGGAGGCGGTCAGATTCATCTGTTGAAACTTTCTCCACAGGAATGCCGGTCCAAGAGGAAACAATATGTTGAATATCCACCTCGGTCACAACAGGACCTACATCTCCAGCCTCACTCTCTGCCTTAGTCATTTCCTTACCTTTGTCTACAAGAGCTGATATTTGTGCCTTAAGATCCATTTCTCTATCCCGTAACTCTCCAGCCTGTCCAAGATTTTATGTATTGTCAGCTAAGTTAACACATGAAACAAAAGGTAAACCTGAGAAAAAAAAAAAAAACCCCAGTCGAGAAAATAAAGCAGGCTTTATGAATCAAAGATATCAAACATTCCTTGAGTGTGACAATCACTGGTATGAAAATACTATTCAACTATTCGCCAACTCTCAGATAGTCACTAAGCTTGAAAACCCTTATATAATTTTGTTTCTCAACAAATAAAAATTTGTGTACTTTCAGTATGATTCACCTGCTTCAGGCGAAACAATTGCTATATATGCTGTCCTCTAAGAACTGAAACTATGAAAACAATGCAAAAGCATTAAACCACAAAGATCACTTTCTACCTTCTCAAAGTCTTGGCTGCGAACGGCTTCATTCTTCTCCTTTGTGATCTGCCTGAGCTCCTTCTCAAGCTCTCTTGCTTCTTCTGGTAGCTGTAAAGAACGTGTCATGTTGTCAATCAACAATGAATGAGGAAGACACAATGGATGGTGCCACAACTGATATGCAAGTCATACCTGTGCATGACGTAGACGAACCCGAGAACCAGCTTCATCAATCAAGTCAATAGCCTTGTCAGGCAGAAAACGGTCACTGAAATGTAAATACAAATACATTAAAACAAAACTATATAAATGAAAATGAAAATGAAAATAAAATGCAAAAGAAAAGTAGCCAGCAGCAATGTTGATGTTATTAAAGGGGCCAACACAAATTGTGGAAGTTACTCTTATATTTACAGAGAGGTAGCTGCATAATTCAGAAGAAGAAATTCTTAACCATCACACACACAACATGTCCATCACTTGTTCAATTGTGCTACACAATTCATTGGGAGGATTTTTTCAACCAACTCCACCACATACCATTAATCCGTTTTGTCCCAGGTTATATGGGTACAACCCAAAAAGTTAGAATTATTGAGGTTAATAGTTCTATAAACAACTACCAAGATTAAATACAAGAATATAGAATAAATCATAAGGCCTCTCAATTTGTAAATTTATCTTTTGTTTTCATATTCAATTTTGAAATTAGTAGTATCTTTTTAAATTGTAGTCTTTTTTTATCCATAAAAAAATAGAAGTAACCAGCAGGACTTATAATTCAGGCTACTAATCTCCAGCATAGCAAGAAAGTATCAACACCTGAAGCCCCAACAAGATACAGCAGCTCACAAGAAAATGCAGATTAGAAATAACATAAAGAGTTTGTTTAGCCCCTTGTGACTGCACCACATAAGGTTGATAAATTTTAAGGTTCTGTGAGGCAAAGAGCAAAAGGAGAACGAGACAGCAACAATTGCCGTTCAAATGCTAAAAGAAAGGAATTCTAGCAGAAAAGCTATCTAGCAAGCATGCTGGATAGTAGGAATACATGCAACATACTATCAGCTGGTGCTCCAAAAAATGTACTGTACCTGCTAAATTTATGCTGGTTTTAAACATAAACTCTAAAACTCTTTTGGAAACTGATCAGCAAGTGTCCAAAATAAATAAAATATAAAAAATATTTGTATTATATATTATATTGAAACAGCCACTTTCAACAAAAATTTCCCAGTGGCAGCAACATTATATTTAAGAGCGATGGTGCAGAAAAGTTTAATTGTTTTAGAAACAAACCTGATGTACTGGTATGAAAGCTGTGCAGCAGAAACAAGAGCTTCGTCTGTGTAGCGGAGCTTGTGATGAATCTCATATCGCTCCCGAAGCCCCTTTAAAATCTGTATGGTTTCATCCACTGTTGGTTCAGGCACTTTGACTGGCTGAAATCGTCTTTCCAATGCTGGGTCCTTCTCAATGTGCTTTCTATATTCATCTAGTGTTGTGGCTCCAATACACTGCACCAGGAGAGATAAAACTGACCAACTGAGACTTTCAGCTATACATCCAAGTTATACTCCAGTAAGCTAATCTGACAATACAAACAGGCATTGATGGATGTACATTGTAACTAATCCTTTTTATTGTAGTTACCCAAAAAGAAAATCTCCTGTAACAACTGAAGTTTGTGACACTTCAATTTCAACTCTTTTTTATAGCATGGAACTTCACCAAGGAAGAGGCCTACGGACCCAAAACCGTGTATCTGGTAATTCAGAAGAACTCCCAATACGGAATCAAACCCAGGAAGGATGTCTGAGTATACAACTCATCCCATGCCAACCCTTTGACTACTAGGCTGCCCCCTGATGGGTGAATTTCAACTTTTGCAGTCAATGAAAAATGCAATAGTACAAATCCTAGCAGAGATTGGAACTGTCAACAAAGGAAAAGCTAAGCTAATTTGACCACACTAACAGAATTGGATGTACATTGTGGGTTGTGACTAGTACATATTGACAGTAGTTAAATATCATCTGATAGTTGGAATTTAGTGTCACTTTTTCCAATAAAACAGAAACACTCAAATGTGTAGTCCAAGCTACATAGTACTCCCCAACAGCAGTGATATCAGTCCCTTACTCCATCAAGTATTGTAGTATGTCAGGCAATCAAATCCTATTTCATCTACAGAAATACAAATTCTGACAGTCCAGAAGCCAAAATCAGTCCTGAAGTGAAAATCTCATACAGCTCAAATACAAGAACCAAAATGGTCCCCAAGGTAAAACCCTAGGGTCAACAAAACTCAAAGGCTCTAGCACCACAAAACCTAAACGAGATAGGCACCACTTAAGATGTTGGAGAAAGTCAATCTGAAGCTCAAACATACATAAAATACAGGCAATGCATGCAGCTTCCAGTGACCAATGATTTATGGTTGCATCCACAGTCAATGATACGCAGCACCAGAGAACCCAACTTGAATCTAAGAACTTCATGAATTAAAAAAAAAAAAAATGCATTCATTATGTTCTCTTACAGGCAAAAATTACCTGTAGTTCACCTCTTGCTAGAGCCGGTTTCAATATGTTTGCCGCATCAATTGCTCCTTCTGCAGCTCCTGCTCCAATTAAAGTGTGCACCTCATCTATGAAGAGTATTATCTCATCACTTTGTTTGATTTCCTCCATGAGCTTCTTTAATCTTTCCTCAAACTCTCCACGATATTTTGTGCCGGCAACAAGAAGACCCATATCCAAGGTTATGACCTAAATCGCATAAAACAGAAAACATATATCACTACAATTTACATAGTTATCTGCTTCACCAACTTATACATCAACCACTGTGTAAATCTATATGCAGAGAACGTAAAAATGAGACTTTCAAGGTTGGATTCTTCACATATAGGACAGCAAATATCCTACAATCTTAGCATGCTAGGAACATGCTGAACTACTTTACTAGTTGCACTATACAGCCAATACCCCAACCTGAACCTTGTAAAATTCTAACTGGGATAGTTACCTTCTTCCCCTCTATTGTTTCAGGAACATCACCAGTTGCAATCCTTTGAGCAAGCCCTTCTGCGATTGCAGTTTTCCCAACTCCAGGTTCTCCAATAAGACAGGGATTGTTTTTGGTTCGCCGGCCCAAAATTTGGGTAACACGTTCTATTTGCGGCTGCCTTCCAACGACAGGATCCAATTTACCCTATAAAACCAGGAAAAGAGTTAGAAACAACCCTCTATAAGAAAAGAAATAGCATAATCTCATCGTATAAGCAAAGGAAACAAAGGAGTTGTATAAACTACCTCCTCTGCTAGCTTAGTCAGATTGGTTCCGTATTCCTCCAGTGTTGGCATCTTATTGCCACTGCTTCCTCCACCAACACCAGCACCAACAGCTTCAGTACTCTCACCAACCATTCGAATAACCTGCTCATTACAATTAAAGCTTTTTCATGGTTAATTACTCTCTGTGAAATAGCAGTCAATGAATTTCCAAACTAATAGCAAAAATGTGTGATGTAAAGGAACATGTAGTGCTTGCCTGGGTGCGGATGTTGCTTGGGTCAGCACCTAAGTTCTCAAGAACACGAGCCGCTACACCCTCACCCTCACGAAGCAGTCCCAGAAGCAAGTGCTCAGATCCAATATAGTTATGGCCTGCGAAATTCATGAAATTTGGAAACCTTATGACCATAAATTATTCTTACCAAGCCAGTGTTTACTAATCACAAAAATACATATAAAACCCTGAAACTCATCAAACAATCTATTCAAGAAATTATAATCCAGCTGTTAGTATCCAGAAGTCATGATACACCACAAGTTATCCATTTGGTATAGCTCATGTTAACAAGTTGACAATTTTTTAAAATGATTGTGCATAAAAAATTTTCTAAAAAAAGTTTGTAAGTTTTTCAATTGAATGATGGCAGGCAAACTCATTGAGGTTTTTGCGGTTGCGTAAACCACATCCATAACCCAAATTACTTCAGGTGAAAGCTAGATATAAAAATAAATGGGGAAACAGCAATGGGATAAATAAGAAGGGAAGTAAAACATGAAAATAATAGTCATGCAGAATACAAAATTTTTCCTCACAGTTGCTAGTCACAAGATCTAAAGCTCATAAAAGAACTAAAGCAAGTCAAGAAAATGCTACCAAGTTGGCGGGCTTCCTCCAGCGAGAGTTCCAACACACGCTTTGCTCGAGGAGTGAATGGAATCTCCACAGCGACAAATCCACTACCCCTTCCAATTATCTTTTCCACTTCTACTCGTGCATCTTTAAGATTGATTCCCATAGATTTAAGAACCTTAGCAGCAATGCCTGTTCCTTCACCAATAAGACCCAACAAGATCTGCTCCGTGCCAACAAAATTATGACCAAGCCGTCTTGCTTCCTCTTGTGCAAGCATAATTACTTTAATTGCCTTTTCTGTAAAGCGTTCAAACATTGCTTTAGCTACACATCTGCTGCCCCTTCCTTGCAGGGAATTGATTGTAATTGCCACCCTAGAATTAAAATCTAGCCCCGGTCCAACCAGAGTATCTAAAGAATTAAAACTTCGCAATCCATAGAAGCTTCCCATCCGCAATCCTGGTGCTTGTAAACTAGACATCATTCTAACACTCATTTTCGCTTTTCCATTTCCAGATCCTTTACTTTGTCTAGACCTCTGGCTTGCAACTAAAGCAGGGATATTTGCTGACTGCACCAAAAAGCTAGCCATGATGCCAACCTACTCTGCATTCGGTGATGACACGTCAGTCCAATTCACACAGACAGAGAGAGAGAGAGAGAGAGAGAGAGAGAGGAAAAATGGTACATGAACTACCAAGTTGACTTGAGATGAAAACCAACAAAGCAGTTAAAACACATCAAACCTTGCACTGTTTTAAGGACACCGTAATATGAATAGAGAAGGGTATAGAGTGATAAGAAACCGCCATCAATCCTTTTATAGGGGTCACTTCCTAGGATTACGCAAGATACAATATAACTCATAATTTTCAAAAGGGCAAGCATTAGGAAATGATAATGTAAAATGCCAAGATGCTATACAGCAAGTAACAGAAATTGTAATGACCAAAAAAAAAAAAAAAGATCAGCTTACAGACAGATACAGAGGAACATATTAATTAAGGGGTTACGTTTCAATTGATTCCTTCTCCAGCTTTTTGCAACGCAAACCCAATAAAAATTTTGGGTGATAATAACCAGGACTCTGCATATTACACAAAATGCAGCATAGGAGCAATCCCGCTTCAAACTCAAACAAGAAACGGCTCCTAATCGAGTTTTCGATCATGGGGTTCACGCATCTATCAAATCATGCGATGCGACTCAGCAGCTAACAAACAGCTGATAACTGTGCTGGTGGAAACAGCAAAATGTCTTCGACACAATGAATATATGAAATATTCATAGAACCAAGTCGTTTACAAGCAATTTTTTTTTTTACATGCTCCGCCATATATATTTATACGCGCTTAGAAATTCAGAACTACCTCATAAATAGAACTAAATCAAATTACAAACAAAATAAGCACCCACCAAAAAGCAAAAGAGTAACGATGAAAACAAAGCTCATAAATATATATATATATATATATATATATGCATATATATAACCAATCAAATGACAATAAAATAAGTGAACAAAGTACGAATAAGAGTAACTTGAGAGAGAGAGAGAGAGCGCTCAGTAAAGCTAGCATCCAATAAAAAAAAAAAAAATCAATAAGATATCAATTAGATAAAGAAAACCCTAAATTCGGAAACTTAAACGAAAACCCAACGATTGAGCCGCCAAAGCCCTAATACTCAATGCAAAAGTACCTATCGAGAAAGGCCCACCTGAACAAACAAATGGAAGTTCAAGAAATGAAATTGTTAAGAGGGCGAGAGAGAGAGAGAGAGAGAGAGAGAGAGAGAGACCTTGAATGTTATTTGTTTGGGCAGAGAGAAAAGGAAGACGAGGCAGCGGCTCTTTTTCTCCAGCAGCCGGCCAAACTGCAGAGTGAGATATAGAATAAAGATAGATAGAGACAAGGAGATGATGATTTTAAGTTTTGATTGACGATGGTCCACCAGTGCTGGTGCACCGTGTCGCACCGGATAATCCAAAAGAATGGCACTGCACAACACTAATCTCACAGCGACAGCGTTTCACATTGGGTGACTACTCCAGAGCGCCGATTCGATGGAATCGCAATTCCTGTTGAGATAGATGGTCCTTCAATCAAATTTAATTTATTTCAGATAATAAATTATTGATAGAATTTATTTCTCTTTTAAATTTTTATATTAAAATTAAACTTATCTCAACATATTTTATACATATAAAAAAAGATAAATTTAATTATTTGTATTATATTTTAAATAAATTTAATTGTTCAGAATATATAAATAAGTCGTGTTGAAGAATGTTGACACGGAGGGTTGCTTGCTTACAATCTTATTTGGTATGCACATGAAGTACTGGGCTGGCACATTGGACTTCCAATTATGCACGTGATAAAATCAGCACGTTACAGTAGCACAGGCGTATACGAGACCAATTACAAAACAGTGACAGAATTAGAAAGATCGACCACAAACGACATATATATGTAGGTAGCTGCATGGCATGGGTCAATTAATTTTGGGCAGCTACGTACCTTCTTGTAACTATTCTCAGGAGTCATGCATCTTTGTCTTTTATTTCTTTTTCAAACTATTGCATTATATATATGATGATAGTTTGAATTGGGTCGGCAACCTTTACGTACCGTACGTTTGAACATGATATGATCATCAGAATTAATTAAGCTTCTATATATGTATCTTCTTCGAAGCTTAAACTCGTGACTGCATGCTTTACCAAATTAAACAGCTTGCATATATAGTAATGAAAATGTAACTAATTAAAGAGCTTAATAATTACCATGCACGTACGTACCTAATTACCTGTCCAGTATACTATAATATTAATGCGATTAATTAACAAGTTATTATCGAATTATATATAAGTAATTGGTGAGTGCATGCATGTTGATCCATGGAATCAACTTTGCCATCCTACTGATCATCATGATCATGATCACTTCTCATGCACTCACTCAATCGACTAGGTAGGTCTTCGACCGAAACAAATACGCATGCACATGTGTCATGTGTATATATATATACATAACTACTAGACAAGTAACCCACCAGTTTTCGTCTGGATTCACTCGCTCTGAATTCAAACCACGCAACTGAATGAAAGCAACACACAACATATAAAATGTACGTAATTGCGTCACGAGTCCAAATTATAGCTAGCTTAATTTAGAACCATATTATAGATATCATGTATGCCATCGATCGGTCTCTACATATAAGATACCTTTTATTTTAGCCCCTTCTATTTTGACTAGCAGCTTGTTTGTTAAAATTGCAAAGATCAAACTTTTCCTTTTACTGTAATAGGAGGAATGTACAAATAAATAGATACAATGACTATGCTATGTATGGTAATAATTGTGTATATGGTAACTATGTATATTCATAATTCCTAAAATCATGTTGCTGCAGATTTGGTGATTCTGTCAATACTTCTCTTCAAGTTGGCGCATGGAGTTCCGTAATGCCAAACTTGCACTACAAAAAAAATGGATATTTGTGACTATTATTTTGCAACAAAACGGATTATTTGTGATAAAAACAGACTCATTTTAATTGAAAATAGTCATTTCGCTAGAAATAATTGGTCGTAAATAAACAGATTTCTTATAGTGTTGCGTGAAAAATGATAGAAAAGATCCCAGCCCAGGGCTTTGGTGAAGATGTCGGCAACTTGCTCGTGGGAGGAGGTATAAATGGCTGTAAGAAGATCCGAGTGGATCTTATCAGGAATGATGTGACAGTCAATCTCAATGTGTTTGGTGCGCTCATGGAACACGAGATTGTGAGCAATGTAGAGAGTAGACTGATTGTCACAATGTAAAGTGATGGGCTCAGGATGAAGGATACCAAGATCAGTGAGAAGTTGTTTCAACCATATGAGTTCACAAGTGGTGACAACCATGGCGCGATATTTGGCTTCGGCAGAAGAACGAGCCACAGTAGTTTGTTTTTTTGTATGCTAGAAGATAAGACCCGTACCTAACCAAATGAAATATCCTGTGGTGAAAAGGCGAGTGGCAAGACAACTAGCCCAATCAGAATCAGTGTAGGTTGTGACATGGATCCCACTAGATGATGAGAAGAATATCTTTTGTCAGGGACTTCCAATGATGTAACGAAGAACACAAGTGGCACCAGTCATGTGAGGGACTCTAGGCACATGCATAAACTGAATGAGAATATTCACTGCACAGACAATATCAGGAAGTTTGATGGTCAGGTAGATGAGCCGCCTGGCAAGCTGTCAATAGACATAGATCGGGTAGGATATCGCCATAATGATTTATGAGCTTCAAATGTTGTTCCATGGGAAAATGAGCGGTCTGTGCACCAAGTTGGCCACCATAAAAAAAGATATTAAGGGCATACTTGCATTGATTAATAAAGATGTCTTTTAGTGAGCGAGCAACTTCGAGTCCAAGAAAATATTTCAGAGAACCGAGATCTTTGATTTTGACGTGTGTGGATAGAACGCTTTTGAAAACCTCGATTTGAGAGATGTCATTACCAGCAACCAAGATATCATCAACGTAGATGAGGACAAGAGTGATGCTAGTAAGAGTGACCAAAGTGAATAAAGAATGATCCGCCTGAGACTGATAAAAACCGGCATCAAGAAGCACAATGGTTAGTTTAAAAAATCAGTTGCAGAAGGCTTGTTTGAGACTATAGAGAGATTTTCAGAGGCGGCAGACACGAGTCTCCCCCTTGATGTAATATCCGGGTGGTGAAGTCATGTATATTTTTTCATTAAGGTCACCATGTAAGAAAGCATTGTTGACATCAAGTTGATGGATAATCCATTGTAGCAGCAACAACCAACAAGCACTAAACAATACTCATTTTGACGACAGGGGCAAAGGTCTCATGATAGTCGAAGCCTTCAACCTGAGTGTAGCCCTTGGCTATGAGTCGAGCCTTATATCGTTCGATGGAGCCGTCCGCTTTGAGCTTAGTTTTGAATACTCATTTACAACCAATAAGCTTCTTATCAGGAGGAAGTGGCTCAAGTGTCCAAGTTGAATTGTCCTCAAGGGCATGGATTTCAGCAGACATGGCCTCTCACCAATGAGAATGAGGAAGAGCATCAGAGTAACATGAGGGTTCAACAGAAGCAGTGAGAGCAGTATAAAAGGTAAGGTGAGAATGTGAGAAACGTGAATAAGAAAGAAAAACAAATAAATGATGAGTAGTACTTGAGGTTCGTGCAGCGAGTGAGGATGTCGTGGGCTCCGTGGGAAAAGTCGGATAGACATAGTCTTGAAGATAGGCAGGGCGAGTAGTTATGCAGTAAGGAAGAAGAAATGGAGGTAGACGTGTTGGAGGTGAAGAGTCGGGAGTACTAAGTGAAGAAGGAGGAAGAGAGGTTAGTGGGAAGATAGGTTCAGGGACAAGAAGAGGAAGGATGGGGGGATAGGGGAGAGAAGAATCAGAAATGTGCTGAAAGGAAAATTGTTGTTCATGGAAAGTAACGTCGCAGGAGTAGAAAATTGCTTGGGTGTTAAGATTGTAGAGCTTGTAAGCTTTGTGAGTGCTAGGGTAGCCTAGGAAAACACATTTAGAGGCACGGGGGGAGAATTTGTCAAGATGAGCATGAAGAGTTTGGGAGTAACAAAGATAACCAAATACACAAAAGTGATCATAATTGGGTTTTTTACTGAAGAGGATTTCAAAAGGAAAATTATTTTGGAGGATACGACTTGGAGCACGGTTGATGAGATATGCAGCAGTGAGAACACAGTCATCCCAAAATTTTAAAGATAAATGAGCCTAAAAATGGAGACTGCTAGTAACATTTAGAATGTGCTGGTGTTTAGGTTTCGCAACACCATTTTGTTATAGAGTTTCAACACAGGTACGTTCATGAATGATGCCCTGATCATGATGATAGGTTTGAAATTTATAGGAGATAAATTCTTGTCCATTATTAATTCTAATGATTTTAATAGTAGTATTGAATTGATTTTGGACAAGAGCAAAAAAATGCAAGAGATGGGTGTAGGCCTCAGATTTATAACGCATAAGATATATCCAAGTAGTGTGGGAAAAATCATCGACTATTGTGAGAAAATAATGAGCCCCACATATGGAAGATGTATGATAACCACCCCAAATATCACAAAAAATATGATTAAAAGAAAAAACATTTTTGTTAGCATGAGAAGTAAAAGGTAGTTTGGTGTGCTTAGAACAAATATCACAATTAGAAATAACACATGGATTATTAAAAATACTGTGAATGGTGAAACTAGAAGGGTGACCTAGGCACTAGTGCCACAGAGTTTTATTAGCAGAAGATTGCACAGAGAGAGCCCGAATGGGATTGGGCAAGTACACGTAAAGCCTATTGCAAAATTCACCTGCTCCAATCGGCCTCGTCAAGTGTGGGCTTTGAAATAGACAAGTGGTAGAGGAAAAAGAAACAACACAGAAAATATTAGTAGTGAGTTGAGGGATAGATAACAAATTAAAGGAGAATTGAGGGATATAAAGGACATTTTGTAAAATGAGAGTGGGTGAGAGGATGCAGGTGTCGATGACTTCAATAGAAATAGTTTAGCCTATGGGTAGCCGAACCATTTTCTCTGAAGCTGGGCTCCTGAGAACGGAAAATTAGGCACGATAATGGTCACTTGCTTCGCTATCTACAACCCAATCGCGGTGGGGATTAAAGGAAATAAGGGTGGAAGAACTGCTATCGACAAAATGGGCAGAAGATGGGGATGGTGTAAGCATGTCCATGAGCTTTTGATAGAGGTTCGGTGACAACCCAGGGGCTGGGCTTAAGGCGGAGAGAGATGCGGAGGCTTGATTTGCAACCATCAGTTTGGTGCGAGGTTCTCGGCCAGGGGGGTAGCCAATGATCCTCCAGCAGCAGTTGTGAAGGTGGGCATCCTTGCAGCATTCCGTGCACTTGAGAGGTGATTTCGGGCCAACAGTAGACAGGGTTGCCAAAGCAAGGGAATCGGACGGTGGTGGCTGTAAATGCAAGAGCCATTGTTGTTCTTCATGAAAAAGAATAGAGAAAGCTTTGGAGATGGAAGGGAGTTATTCCATGTCTAGGATATGGGTTTAGAGAGGGGCAAAAGAATCATTAAGCCAAAGCAGGAATTGAAATACACATTCATTCATCTTCAGACTATTTTTGCAATTATTTGAGATCATGTTTGTTCTGTAAATGATTTAGTACATTCCAAATTTGTTTAATTTGGTTGTAATACTCATGGATGGAATTTGTAGTTTGTTGTAGGGAGGAGAGTTCACACTTGAGGTGATAGATGCATGCATTGTTGCCGTGACAGAAGCGAGATGTGAGGTTGAGCCAAACATCATGGGGATCAGTATGGCATTTAAGGGAGTTGGCAATCGAGGGGCTGATAGAATTAAGGTAAGAACCATGTCTTTGGTTTGATTCCATTGAGCATAATCGGGAGAAGTGGGATCTGGTGATTGGAGTGTGCCATCAACAAAAGACAATTTTTTTTTGGCATTAATGGCTCGGGTCATGGCCTTCTGCTATTTGGTGAAATTATCGCCATTGAGGAGATTAGAAATAAGTATGAGACTTGGAGAATCAGAATGATGAATGAGATAAGGGGAGGAGACAAGGGAATTTGATGCGGTTGAGAAGGAGGTAGCCATGGTGGCGGAAGATGGTGGATCGATTAGGTTGATACCATGTTAAAACTGCAAAGATCAAACTTTTCCTTTTACTGCAGTTGATTTTTACATAGAAGGAATGTACAAACAAATAGATACAATGACTATGTTATGTATGGTAACAATTGTGTATATGGTAACTATGTATATTCCTAATTCCTAAAATCATGTTGGTGCGGATTTGGTGCTGATTTGGTGATTCTGTCAATATTGTTTATCTATTTTTCCTTTGGTCTACTACAAATTGTTTGGATGCTCAACCCCCAAATGCTTGATCAACACATTCTCAAATGAATGCTAGCTGCAGTACGTCTCTGTGGTTATTATATTCTTTTCTTTTACTCCTATATAGGCAGCAGCAACAGAGACAAACAGTAGATCAGCTACAAGCTGGACCTATACTCAAGCCCAAATATCCATGTCAACTTGGCTGATCGTTTCTCGTCTCTCATTTAATATTGCATTTGCATCCCTATATACCATTTCAAAAATCTTATATATCTACTCGCAAGATCATGAAGGACATGCTACTAGCTAGCTAGCTTGGTGGCTTCTTAGTTTTTGGACAATGCCAACTAGATCTTATGTGAGTTATTATATTCGTTGAGGTTGCATTTAGGCATTCAAGGTGTGCTTCACTAAGTGACTATGGAAGAAATTGAATTGCAACTAGAATGAGAAGAGCACAACGATGTAGTTCGGTTCAAGATTGTCCTTCTATTAGAAATTCATGATTAAAGTTCAAACCTTTTGTTAAAAAACAATCCCAAGATATGCTTGTCAGAACACTGAGTTGCCAAAAAGATTTCATTATGTTGGACAAAGAGGTTGACTGTTAGCTTACTAAAATCATTTTTAAGGTATTCAGAATCTCTAAACCTCATATTTCAAAAAACTCAATACATAAAGTTTGCAGAACCTAAAACCTGACTTTCAATCAATCTTATGTACATCTTCAAAATCTAAATCTCAAATCTTATCAACGTCATTTCCTACAGTCTACAAAATGAGCCTATCATATCTAAGCCTCAAATGTCATGAAATCAGTTCTTAAAATCTACAAAATCTACAACCTCATATCTCCAAAACCTCAATTCATAAAGTCCGCAGAACCTCAAATCTGACTCTGATACCAACTGTAACGCCCCTGTCCTGAAAGGGTCGGAGAGAGGCAGTCCCGAAAGGGTCGGAGAGTTACAACTTGTCACTTAAACTCACACTTTTAACAATATATTTATAAACTCTAAATCCTCAATGACATAAAAATTATTGTTTCAAACCAACTAACTTAATATAATCAACCCTCAAAATACCAAATTATCAGAACATGACAAAATTGCTGAATAAACTTCTCCAATAATCATAGAAACATTTTATGCTTAATCCACCATACTTAAATAATCTCACCCATGCTCCCTATTTTTGATCATCAGCTCAACTATTCAATTTATCTAAAAAATATTGTGGAGATAATGAGTGAGTTATCAACAACTCAGTACGGAAAAAACACATACTAGTATGTAAACACGAGCATTTTCAGAGAGTTCAGAATGCATAAACAAAACATTTCAATTTCAATATGCATATCTCAAAACGTTTCATCAGAAAATCAGAATGACATTTCAAACTGTTTATATTCAAAGTCCCTTTGGCATAACATGACTAAACATCTTCATCTTATCATATCATTTTATATCGTATCGTATCGTATCGTATCATATCATATCATACACCATATTTAACCCCCGTGATAGGGTTGTGCTATCCCAGATGGCCAAACCAGGCAGTATTAGAATATGAATCTTCCTCTTATTTATTCTTAGAGCCCCGAATGTGCACACATGAAAGAACACGCAGAAAAATCATTTTGTTTTCAAAGTAGATGCACTCATATCAGAGATGTTGGTACCAACAATATAACAGAATCAGAACCATTGTATCAGAACCATAAATAGAATCAGAAATTCATGCCAAATATTTTTCAGATGCATATCATATCAAATAGAGTGCTGAACATATTCATATCATTTTCACATAATAAAAAATGGATTCAGAATATTTTCATATAACATGTACAAAATTTTCAGATTTCATATTCACTCTTTTGCACATTGCAGAAACAACATGTCAAAATATTACTCATATCTACACCAGTCATGTCAGAAAACATTTTCTCTTTTATTCAGATTTTATGAGTAATGCATAACACATAACTAAAGTTATTTTTACATTTCTTTTCAAAACATATCATGTACATTTTTTCACAAATCAATCTCCGTTCATTTTCTTTTTATGCAAAGTCTAGCATAAGAACCCCGTTTACCTGATCTACTTTTTAACTTCTCTAAATTTTCTCACAACAGTGTCAAGCGAATAACAATTTTCACCTATAAATAAGCACAAAATTTGGAATTAAGCACATACTTTGCAAATTAAAATCCTAAAATGCTTAAAAACTCATATATCCTAAACCGAAAATTCTCCTATCCTAAAATATGGTCGCTCCTAAAATATTTTAGTTTTAACATATCTTCTCTAAACCAATTAAACTCTAATATATATATATATATATATATATATATATATATATATATTTACCATCTAAAACATTGGATTTACTTATTCTAGCAAGGATCAAGGATTAAAAGTTAACCCATGATTGCCTGAAACACTTAACACATGAAATCTAATTCCACCTAAGTCTATCACCTAATTTCTCCAAATAATTACACATTTAAACCCTAAAATATCTCCCCATCCCCATCCCCATATCCATTTTTCTTTTGATTTTAAGGTAAAAATAAAATCATCAACCTTAAACAATTTATAAAACTACATCATTGGAGGGGGAGAGAGAGGAAATTACCGAGAGGGGTGGTTTGTCTTAGGCTGTGCAACCGTGAGGTGGGGAGGGTGGTTGGTCGGAGATTTCTGTGGCTTCCCGAAGACTCCAACGCGTTGTGATGGTCGACGGTGTGGTCTGAGGTGGCACTGCCGTGCTTGGAGGGATTCACGTTATCTAGTATGGTGGTGGAGGGTGGTTCGCGGTTGGGTGTGGCTGAACAGCCGTCAATGATTAAAACTAAAGGCGTGGGAAGCCCGCTTGCTTGCTCTGTTTTGAGGAGCAAAATTAGAGGCTGGGCGAGAATGCTTTTGGTGGTGGTTCATGGTGTCTCAGCGTGGGCTTCTTGTGGTGATTCTTCGCTTGGTTGCTGAACTTCACGTGGGGAAAAACAGCCTGCGGCTTGGGGTGCTTTGGTCGTCGTTTGGGGTGTTGCACATTGCCGTTGGTTGACGTCGTGTGTGTGGTGCAGGTATGGTGGCTCAAATCACGGTTTTGGGGCTCGCACTGTTTCTGTTGTTTGAAATAGCTTCTTGTATGGCAGTGTTTCAATCCGTTATAGATGCTTGCTGCAAGCGGTGGAGAGTAGAAGAGTCCCACTTTGTGATGTCTCGGGCTGTTGGTAGTTTCTTGGTAGCTTACGGCGAGATGAGTCTGAGAGAGAGAGGTTAAACAATGAGCTACGTTGGGTGATTTCCAAGTGAGCAAATGGGAGAAATGGTGTGAAGAGAGAGTCCATGGCGGGAGTGGGAGAAATGGTAGAAAACTGATGGGAAGGTGTGAAATACGGGGAGGAGAAAAACTGAGAAACCGTCGGGGAAAGGAGAGAGATAAAATAGAAGAGAAATTCACTTACCAAAACGACGTTGGTTTACAGTTGGGTTGGGCTCCTCCGCGGGCCTGGGTCAGGGTTGGGCCTGGGTATTGCCAAGATATAAATGTAAACTGTCTCTACGTACTAAAAGCCAAACCCCTTTTCCTTCTGGCTGCATCGTTCCTCCTCCCTTCCATTTCCCTGCTTTTAACTCCCGCACCAAGTCATTCTCCATCACTTTCCCGAGAACTTCCTTGCAGAGAAAACCTCAGAAGCACTCCTCTCAAAAGAAAGAAAGACAGACCCGAACATTCTGTCCAGAGTAAACGGCGTTGTCTGGATGGGTTCGCTCTCATCCTACAAGTCCATGCTGGAACTCGAAGACGAATGGTATAATATGGACAATCATACTGCCCAAAACCACTTAACCTTCTCACCCAATCTCGCTGACCATGTCCCTGAGAGCCTATTGCTACACCCAGCTGATTCGTCCTCTTCTTGCTCTCCAGCTTCCTCTGTTTTCACCAACCTCGACCCTTCTCAGGTGCACTACCTTTTGCCTCCCAAACCAACTCCTTCTTCGCTTATTAACGGCCTCTCGAAAAACCCTTTAGAGCATGGGTTTGAGTTGGGGTGCGACGTCGGGCTTGTTGAAGCCCAAGCTTCCAATGTTCCCACTTTTCTGAACAGGGAAGGTGGGTTTTTGAGCAACTTCACCGATTTGAGCTCCAATTCTCAGATTAACGCTCTCGGTATACGCTCAGATTTCCAACTCCAGACGACGCGTCTGCTTACTTTTCCTGAAGCTGATGCCGGGTTCGCGGGGTGTAAGGGTTTAGATGAGGATTCTGGGAATGCTCTGTTTATGAATAGGTCTAAGATTCTAAGACCGCTCGAATCTTTCACTTCAACGGGCGCGCAGCCCACTCTTTTTCAAAAGAGAGCGGCTCTAAGGAAAAACTTGGCCGGTTGTGGGGGCAATTTAGCGATTTCGAATGCTGTTGAGGGAGATAAAGGGAAGAAAGAAATGGGGGAACAGGGTGAGGGAAATAGGAAACTGAGCATTGGGGATGATGTGGAAGATGCAAGCTTTGATGGGTATGGTCTGAATTACGATTCAGATGAGTTCACGGAGAACGATAAGGCAGAGGGCAATGCTAAGGACAAAGGCGGGAATAGCTCCAATGCAATTAATAGTATTACCGGTGGAGAAGAGCAGAGGGGGAAGAAGAAGGGGCTCCCTGCTAAGAATCTGATGGCTGAGAGGCACCGCCGGAAGAAGCTTAATGATAGGCTCTACATGCTGAGGTCCGTGATTCCGAAGATTAGTAAAGTAGGATTTTTTTTCTCCTTTTTGCTGTGTTTTTCTCGTGAAATCCGGTATAATAAATTATTTATTTTTTGTTCTAGGTTCTTACATTCTTCCTTCGGTTTCTCTTTGTTTGGATGAAAAACTAACTTTTTTTAATAAGTTACATCTTTTTTACAAGGTCCATAGAATTGAATTAAAAGGCAGCATTGATTTCTATCACATGACTCTGATAGCTCTGCATTGTTTTACATTTCTTTCACAATAATTTGTAGGAAGACTGCAGGAATCTCCATAATGCGCGCCAAAGTGAGATATAACATAAAGTATTTTTCAGCAAAATTGTATTGATTTGATGAACGGCTAATGCTAGATAGAGCTCTCTTGTCACTCATTTGAATTCACTTCCTTTCTATGCCCGTGTGGGAGAATACAACCAATCTTAGAGATAATAGAAAAGGAATTTGTCTTCTGGATTTGAAAATTTACCATTAAATCATGGAGTATCCATTTGATAATTTAACATTGCATCATGGAAAACTCAAATATGTTTGCCAATTATACTGATCGGTTGATGGAATAATTATTCATTTAAAAAATATATAAATTTTCAGTCCTTTTTCAAGTGCCATAGTGGATCGAGGCTTGCCTCCAGTATGGTTGTGATTGCAGTCGTAGAAACTCCAATGGTTGGAATGGAGATTATAAGTAGACCTCCTTGAGATTCATTTGAATTGAAAGGTTTAATGCCATAACTTCATAGAGTATTTAGTCAAAATCTGACCCTACTCAACTGAAAGAAGATTGTTTTGCTGTTCATGAGATAATATGATACGATTTGTTCTCACTTATCACTTATCAAAAAAATGATACGATTTGTTCTCACCTGTTGACAGATGCATAGGGCTTCAATCCTTGGGGACGCAATTGAATTCTTGAAGGAACTTCTGCAAAGGATCAATGACCTCCATAACGAATTGGAGTCAACTCCCTCCTGGCTCTTCACTGTCAGCTACCACAAGCTTCCACCCTTTGACACCCACTCTACCTACCCTACCCAGCCGAATAAAGGAAGAGATTTGCCCGAGCTCAATGCCCAGCCCAAATGGCCAAGCTGCAAGGTTAAAAGCCTCTCTCTGTGATGCAATATCTATTGCTTTCTTGTTTGTCCCTCCTAGTTCGCCCATTTTTTCTTCTCTGCTTTATGGGTTTCACTTTTGGTTAGCAATGCAGATGGGATGAATTTATTGGTATATTTCTCTCATGGCACCCTGATACTGTAAGTGTGGTAAGTGATAAGGACATTCATTAACACAGTTCTAGTTTTTCTGCATACACAGGTGGAAGTTAGGGTAAGAGAAGGAAGAGCTGTAAACATCCACATGTTTTGTGGCCGCAGACCTGTTCTCTTGCTCTCCACCATGCGGGCTCTGGATAACCTTGGATTAGATATCCAACAAGCAGTCATAAGCTGTGTCAATGGTTTTGCAATGGATATATTTCGAGCTGAGGTAAGGTTCCTTTTTGTAATCAGTTCTTTGCTTAGCATTTAAAACTAGGATTCACAAAAAACTAAAAACCAGCCCCACTTCTGGGTCTCGTATTGGACTGACTAGTCATATCCTTACAATCATGATTCATATTAAATTCATTACCATTCATCCAACTGGATCTACCATTTCATATAGTCTGACTCTTGCATGTCTTCATGTGGCCCGCCTTGATTAAATATGCACAAGGTGAGATGCTTTTAAATGTTTACCCTCTCGTGGAACGCACTAGTAGTTTGGAGTTACGGGCCTTACGGCTGCCCCTTCCACTATGGCATATTAGGCCTTGTTTGGATTCAGAACTGAACTCATCTAATCATTACAACTTTTTCAAATTTATAAACAAAATACAATAAACAATTCAAAATTTTCAAATCTCAAAACAAAAATAATATTCTAATAATATTTTATTCAACTCTTAACTTTCATCTCAACTCACTATCCAAACTTCTCTTTTAGGGAAAATAACTTTGCAGACGTTAATGGGTGACCTCTCTCTATTTTCAGCAATACAAGGAAGAGCAAGGGCAGGATGTCTATCCCGAGCAAATCAAGGCAGTGCTTTTGGACTCAGCTGGCCTCCATGGAATGATGTAGCTGGAAAGTTTCAAGTCAACCTCACAACTGTACTTTGTATTTCATTGCTCATAGTTAAGTTAAATTGTACTGCTATTTAAGTTAGCAATTTCTCCATATTGAGTGTTAATTAAGTAGATTAGCTTGTATCATTCGGAAGTTAGCACTCAAATCACGCCTGCATTGATTGGAAATCTGTATGCAGCATTACTCACCAATTAGCCTATTGCATTACTAATTTTCCCGTTAATGGGCTCGAGGACAACACAGCGCTAAGCAAGCAATTCATCAATCTTGGTTTTTTTGTTTCGTTCTAAAATGAGTTGCAAGTATAGTTGGTTACATTGAAATTTATTGGAAAATTTAATCAGCAATTCCTCGTGCTTTACCTTTCTATGCAATATTTTGTCAAAAATTCTACTCAACCTCTGGTTCATAGAAACACGCACCACACACCTGAGTTGGAGAACCAGACTGGTCGACCACATCACGATCCAACGAAGCCCCTCCCTCAGCTCGACGCTTTCCCTTTCTCCCCTTCTTCAGATCATTTTCTCCCCCTCCCGAAACCCTTAGAAAAATCCTCCCAGTGAACATCCCTTAATGCTGTCACCTCTCGGCAGAGCCACCATCACCCTCATTTTTGCCCCTTTCTCTCCCTCCGGAAACCTTCAAGAAAATCCTCCCAACGAACACCCTCACTTTTTGTCACTCCTCTCATCCTCACCCTTTCAGTTGGGAGTGAGATAGATGAAGAACATGTCGAAAATGAGGGCTCCAATGAGGAGTAAGCAGATGGTCCAAGATGGGTGGAACTGCAAAGGTTTGTCCTTTTTCTATGCATTTGCCATGAAAGATAAATTCAAGGCTTTTTCAAGAAATTTTGAAGCTTTAATGGAAATGTAAGGCAATTTTTTTTCCTCTTGTTTTCGTTTTCTCTAAGAGGTGTGGGCAGAGCAGTGGAGGTAACAAGAGAATGTGAAGCAGAAAACACGATTTTCTCTAGAAATTGTGGGATTTACAAGAAAGAAAGAGTATTCACATCAAAGAAATAACAATAAATCATATATATTTTTTTAATGGGAGTGCGAACTTACCCACCGTAACATTACTCCTTAGGGAAAATGCAAGATTAGATGATCTACGATAAAGTAGGGGAGGAGTGTTTTATTGCTTTTATTAGCCGTGTCGGCAGAGCACACGGCGCGCCAGAAGTAGACAACCACCTGTAAAAGTGTTGGGGGTGATGACTGAGGGGAGAGGAAATTCAATTTGTATCCACAAATCAAAACACACATTTCATATTAAAAAAAATTGCCACATAGGCTGGTGTGTAGAGGTTGAGGAATAGGGGGAGGTTGTATAGAAAAACTCATATTTGTTAGGACTGGGCAAATTTCAAGTTTGTCGTGGCACATGGGGTTATTTTTGAAAAACTTCACAAAGGGTGAACCTTAATCGGGACAAATTACAATGGATAATTAACCAAAATTCTCAAATTTATTTTCTGGTTATAGGTAATGAATTGATTTGATAAGCTCTCTCCCAGGTATGTGTTGTTTCGGGCTTGTCTTGTATATTTGTATTATCTTATCTTCTCTTCATTTCTTTCTCTATATTATCTAACATTATTACGAGTGTGTTTCATATCTTAAAATTAGAAAATGATAAACTTACAATTAATCTATAATCTACAACTAGTTTACCACTCTCCTTAAAATGAAGGGTAGTTAAGTAAAATTGAGATTCTTTTAATAAAATGTCACATTTACATTGGTTGATTTAAAATGAGTTGTAACCTAATTATAAAATAATTGTAGGTGTTTCATTACCTCTTAAAATTACTTATGACTTTATATTAACACCCAAGGTTTGAATTGGTTTTTGATCAATCTCTTAATTATAATGTTTGATTAAAATTATCATAATTGAATAAAATACAAAATTTAGTGCCAAAATGAAAATCCCTAGAAGAACTCTTCACAAAAAAATCACTCCAAAGCATTCAAACTCAAAAAATAAACCCAATAGAATCAAGATGTACTAGACAAGGGACCCACTCATCCATTGCTACAACTCCTCCAAAACCTTTAGACGATTCTTCAATAAAGGCTTCCTCTTGCAAATATCTGTAGGCTTCTTCTCAATTGACGAAGGATGTGAATTTGATGTGGCTTAACATGTTCTAGGAGAATTCTCAAAGATAAAAACAAGAACAATAAAACTCTCATACGGAGTGACATATAGAGAAAGTTCGGGATTGGAAATTTAATGTGTGACATATAACTCCGAACGAAGTTTTGGTTGCAACAAGACCACACATGGATATAACCCTAAATGAAGTTCTCACCACCACTCTGCCACCCTAGGTAAGATGCAGCCCACGAGCACCATTTCTTCTTCCTCTAGAACATTGGTTTAACTTATTAAGACATTCTATTGTAGGTTGTTCCAGACTTGCAAAGAATACACCCATGTTTCATTAACTTCTCCATTGTCACAACAAATCCAAGTGAGTTCTCTACTTTCTTTTTGTGTTTCGATCATGTGCTATCACTTGCCAATTGTTGTGTTGCCATCCTCCAACCCTTTTTCAAGCTCTTTCCGCCAAAACTCCTATAAGGAATCTCCTAGACTCTATTGTAATATATGTGAGGATTTCTCTTACATACATCAAGACTTTCATGTCCTAAGTGTTGAAAACCCTCTATGTTACATTATGAATGCTTTGACTTAGAACTCACATCTTTGCAAATTTATAAGGCATAGCTTCTGTCAAAGTAGTCAAGGATTTCTTACAACCCCACGTTGGGTTAGAAAATGTGAGAAATACTTAACTTTGAAGCACTAAAGAATTTAGGATGTTGCCAAAAAGAATGCAACCCCTATCTAGTACTAAATGTATGGAGGTTTAGAAACATGCATGAAAGATTCCTAGCTATACATACTACTTTGATATCATTGGCATGGCACACACAAAATATTCATTGCCAAGAGCCTGATAGTGGCACAACAACATCACACAGCTAGTAAAGTCATGTATTTTCATGCTTGACTTGTTTAAAGGTAAGTGAAATATGTACATGCATGAAACCCACTCACAGCATGCAAAATGTTTTAAATATAGTTGTGAAACTCAAAAATGAGATTTTAACAAATGTAGAAATTTCAGCATATAGAGATAAACATGATATTCAATCATTCATTAAGCCATGATTTCTTGCATATTGACATGTCATGTTTGATTAGTTGAACTGCTGTATAGACACACAATAGCTAGTGACTAAGAAGGGAAATGTTTTAAACCATGTGCATACCCAAGACATGGCTTGCATAGTTATTTGAAAGATTTATTAAAATTCTCTAAAGTTTTAAAAATGGATTACTGTTAACAATCCCAAATGACTCTAAAAATCACATTTGAACATGTTTGCATCTGTTTTTACCAAAAGCTAATGTATTTCTTGAAATGCATAAAAAACACGTTTTTATTTGGTGTAAAAAAACCACCGTTTTGAGATTTACATGCATTCTAACTTATCAAAAATCAATCCAAGAAACCCCCACGTATTATATGAGTGTATTTTGGTTACCAAATAAACTATGTAATGAGATTTATGCAATGATGGCTAGGTTTTGATGGGGCCAAAAGCAAAATGAGAAGAAAATACAATGGAGAAGATGAGAAATGATGGGAGTAGCAAAAGTAGCAGGAGGAACGGGTTTCAGAGACCCGCGAGTTCATATCATGTAGACAGTTTTAACAGTGCTATGCTAGCTAAGCAATGTTGGAGGATCCTGACTAATCCCAATTCTTTATCTGCAAGGATTCTGAAGGAAAAACACTTCAAGAAACAAAATTTGCTTTCTTCAAAACTTGGTTGGTGCCCTTCTGTGATGTGGAGAGGATTATGGAGTTCTTTGAATTGTTAAAAAAGGGGATAGTGTGGAGGGTAGGAAATGGAAAAAAGATCAAAATCTGGGATGACAAATGGGTGTCTTCACTATCCTATTGGCATTCAATACAAGCTCCTGTGAAGATATTAAACAAAAGTACAAGAGTAGAGGAACTAATTGATGTTGATAGAGGAGTGTGGAAGGAAGACCTTATTGAGGAAGTGTTGGGGAAAGAAGAAGCAGACACTATCTGTAAAATTTCTCTCAGCAAGTTGGGCTTAAGTGATAAGCAGATATGGGGCTTCACAAAGACAGGAATTTTTTTCAATTAAAAGTGCATATCATTAGGATATGAACTTAAAGAGAAGGGATAAAGGAGAAGCCTCTTGTACTATAAGTGAAGATCCGAGATGCAAGGTAATATGGAAGATTGAGGTCCTTGCAGTGGTCAGAAATTTCATATGGAAAGTTTTTGATAACTGTCTTCCTACAAAAGAGAATCTAGCTAAAATGAGGGTAGTTGAAAACCCTTTGTGTCCCATTTGTAACCGAGAAGTTGAAACAGTTTGTTACTCACTTTGGAGTTGTGTTGAAAATGATGTATGGGAAGAATACTCTATCCCTGTCCAGAAATGGAATAGTAGTGAGATGGAGTTTTGTTCAATCTGGAATATGATATTGAAGAAACTGAATCAGAAGGAATTGAAGTTAGTAGCAGTGACAATGAGATATATATGGCTAAGGAGAAATAAGTTAATTTTTTAAAATCAATTCTCAAACCCAAGGAAAGTGATTGTAAAAGCCATGGAAGATCTATATGAATATCAGATGGTGCAGAAGGAGAGAATGGTACATTAGCCAGCAATAGAGCTTGCTTGAGGGGGTGTTAGATGGAAGAAATCAGGAGAAAATGAAGTGAAGGTGAACTGGGATGTAATCTATGATAAAAAGGCTATGAAGATGGGAGCTGGTGTTGTCATAAGGGATGAGGAGGGAGAAATACTTGCTTCTCTATGTATGTTAAAGGAAAAAGTAAGTATTCCTATTATAGCTGAGATTTATGCATTGTGGCATGATGTGGAGTTAAGCATAGAATTGAGTTTCTTTAAGGTGGTGTTTGAAGGGGATGCCCTGGTTGTTATAGATGCAGTAATAGTAAGGAGAAGAGTTGGACATGGTATGGTTAGCTGATTGAAGATTTAAAGGTAGTGTTTACTAAAAGAACAAGTTAGAATGTACAATATACATACAGGGAGGGCAATAAGGTGGCACACGAGTTGGCTAAACATGCTATATTGTACAAAATGAGGAAATCGTTTAAATAGAGGATAGTCATTATATTTGTTTACTGTTTTATTACAAGATAAACTTTGTAATGAATGATTATAGTTGAAATGAAAGTATACATGGTTTCTTATATATATAAAAAAAAAAAAATGATGTTGGAACTCTGAAGTGGCCTTCAAGTGCTTTAATCCAAATGGTTTTAAACCACCTTTTACAAAGTCAAGAAAACGCTAGTGTTATGTGTACAAGAGCGAGTGATCGAAATACCTACTGACATTCTTTCTATTGGATCAATACTTGAAGTCAAATGTGAATCTTTCGTGCTTTACTTCATGTTAACCAAGTCACTCTCTCAAGCTTTCTCTCTCTCAGTCCCAAACCCAACTGATGCCCAGTCATCATCACGCCTCAAGTCCAGTTCCTCTCCACTCTCTTTGTTCTCTACCATGTCGCCAAAAGCAAAAATCATGTCGAAAGCCAATGGGCTCAAATCGCTCGGCCAACTCTCTAGTTCATAGTGAAATTTTCGCTATGATCTATCGAGAGATTCAATGGAAGATAATGAAAACACAGACTGTCAATCACGATCATGCCACGCCGCCACCCCTAAGTTGCCACAAGACACGACTCTCAACATTTGTTTTGAATTGATGGGTTTATGTCATGGGTGCCTTGGGCAAGGTTTGAAGAGGTGAAGAGTTGAGAAAGAGGAGTGGGTTGTAGAAGAGAGGATAACAGAATTAATTGAATGAAGAGAATAAGTGAAACGACGCATTTTGATATTTGTTGTAATTCATATAGTTGTGTTTAATTGTTTGTAGCTTGTGTTTTGGGAATTAAAACAGTGTGTTGTTACTTCCTTCTTCACGACTGCGAGTATAAAAGCAAGAGTGATCATGTATGATGTATTGAAGAATTCTATGAGAAGTTTCGTTCTTAGAGGTTGAGGATCCCTCAAAGATTCTCTACAAAATTCACAATTGAATCTTGCTCATTCATTCTTGAGTGTTCTTTTTGTGAGTGGTTGTTAGTTGCTTTCTCTGTGTATTTCTTGTGTTGGGTTGCAGTGTGTTCTAGCAAGAACCTTACAAGTGGTATTAGTAGTAGTCGATCTTGGAAAATTCTGATGGCAGAGGGTACTTGTGGAGCCTTGAAAGGCCAGCAAGATGGGTACCAAAAACAACAAAAAATGGTTCAGAAACAGTTGAAGCATAATCAGCAAGCCATTAATGGGATGGTAGAAAGGTTAGACCAAGTCTATGATATGTTACATTCTTTGGTTGAATCTGTAAATGTCAATTCTCATAGAGATAAAGAGGTGTCTAATGAGCCTAGAAGTCAGGAGGATAAGGGTGTTTTGCAGAGGAGTTTTCAATTGGATTTTTCATGTTTTGGTGGTAATGATCCTACAAGTTGGATCTTTAAGGCCAATCAATACTTAATGGTGGCATTGCACCATATGGAAGGGGAGGCATTGGTTTGGTACCAAGATGCCTTGGACTCTAGGCAGTTCAATTCTTGGGAATCTTTAGTCGTGGCATTGCAAGTCAGATTTGGGCCATCAAAATATGATGACCCAATGGAGGCATTAACCAGACTGAAACAAACTACTCCTGTTAGTCTGTATAAATCACAGTTTGAGGCCTTGTCGAATAGGTTAAAAGGCTTGTCTGAGAGGCATAAGCTTAGTTGCTTTGTCAGTGGGTTAAAAGATGAGATTAAATTACTTGTGAAGATGTTTAATCCACTTAATCTTGGGGCTACTTTTGGGTTGGCAAAGATTCAAGAGGAGATTGTGTTATGCTCGAGGAAATCTTGGAGGCAGAATTGGCACTATAAGTGGCATGTTGATCATATGGTTGATCTAGCTAATAAAGGGCAAAAGAGTATGGTTCCTATGAGGAAGGTTATTTATTCTCAGATGGATTAAAAAAGGAAAAAGGGAATGTGTTACTACTATGATGAGAAGTGGAATCCCAGTCATATGTGCAAGACTCCTAGAGTGTACTTCTTGCATGGGGAAAATAATGTTGAGCAAGAGATAGTTGATAGTATTGAGGCAGGGTTGCTGCTAGAATCTGAAGAAGTGGTAAAGAAGGGATCTGAGGAACTTGAGGTTTCAATCCATGCTATTTCTGGATGTACCAATAGTAATGCAATGAAGCTATTGGGAAAAATTGGCTCATTTTCTGTTGAAATTCTTATGGACTCAGGAAGTACTCACAACTTCTTGGATCCATTGGTGGCGGAGTCTGCAAACTTAAAGGTGATAGAAGATGGGGGTCTTCAGGTTAAAGTGGCAAATGGCACTAAGATAATCAGTCGAGGTAGATGTGAGGAAATGATAAGTGTTCAAGGAACTAAATTTTTGGTTTGTTTCCATGTTCTAACTCTTGGTGGCTGTGACATTGTATTAGGAGTTCAGTGGCTTAAAATAGTGGGTCCCATCCAATGGGATTTTACTAATATGTCTATGCAATTTGAGGTGAATGGGAAGAAATTGTCTTTACAAGGTCTTATTTCTGATGTGACAGAATGGGAAGTTGGGGGGCTAACTTGTTAAAGTCTTCCTTTATTAGGAAGCAAGGGTGGTTGTTGCAGTTGGTGGCAGTAGAGCCTAAGGTGGAACATGTTGAGTTGAAAGCTGAGGTAGAAGAAGTTCTGTAGCACTTTGGATCAGTATTTGATGAACCAGTGGGCTTACCACTACTTAGAGCCTTTGACCATCAGATTGTGTTGAAGGATGATACTGCACCAATTTCAATGAGACTTTATAGATATCCTCACTACCAGAAGTTTGAGATTAAGAAGATTGTGCAGGATTTGTTAAAGAATGGGGTTATAAGGCCTAGTTAAAGCCCATTTTCCTCACCTGTTCTACTTGTTAAAAAAGCTGATGGAACTTGGGAGGATGTGTATGGATTATCAAGCATTCAATCAAGCAACTATCAAAGAAAAGTTTTCAATTCCTGTCATTGATGAGCTACTTAATAAGTTCTATGGTGCCAAGTTTTTTTCCAAACTTGATCTCAGATAAGAGTGAAAGATGATGATATTCCTAAAAGAACTCATGAGGGCCACTATAAGTTCTTGGTAATACCATTTGGGCTTACCAATGTACCTGCCACTTTTCAATGGTTGATGAATTATGTCTTCTAGCCTTATCTTCGAAAGTTTGTATTAGTATTTTTTTTATGATATCTTGGTTTATAGCCAAGATTTGGTTGAACATCTTGCACACTTGAAAACAGTTTTATCTATTTTACAGCAACATACTTTGTTTGCAAAAAGATCCAAATGTAGGTTTGTGGTCACTGAAGTGGATTATTTGAGCCCCATTATTTCTGGAAGTGGAGTGAGGGCAGACCCAACCAAGATTTCCTCCATGTTGGATTGGCCTATTCCTAAGATAATGAAGGCATTAAGAGGTTTTTTGGGCCTTACTGGGTACTATCGAAAATCCATTAAGAATTATGGGTCCATTGCTGCCCCATTAACCATGTTATTAAAGAAAAACTCATTTGTATGGTCTGTTGAGGTTGAATGGGTCTTTAAGCATTGAAAGCTATTGTTGCCAAGCCTTCTGTTTTGAGATTGCTAGATTTTTCTAAGGAATTTACCATTGAATGTGATGCCTCAGGGGTAAGGTTGGGAGCTGTATTGATGCAAGATGGCCAACCTATAGCCTCTTTAGCAAGGCTCTAAAGGGCAAAGCACTGTCTTTGTCAACATATGAAAAATAATTCTTGGCACTGGTGTATGCAGTGGGGAAGTGGAGGCCATACCTGTTGGGTCAGACCTTTAAGATTAAAACTGACCAATAGGCATTGAAGCACTTGTTAGAACAAAAGGTGGCTACTGAAGCTTAGCTTAGGTGGATTTCAAAGCTTATGGGGTATGATTTTCGTATAGAATACAAGAGCGGCGGAGACAATAAAGTAGCTGATGCACTTTCAACGAAGGATGAGGATGATTCAGCTACATTGGCTCTCATCTCATTTCCCACTCTTGTGTGGTTAGGAGAGCTTAAACAAGTTATGCATTTTCTGTTGATGTCACTAATCTACTTGTTGCCTTGCAACAAAGGAAGCAGGTGCCTAAGGAGTTTTCTCTTCAGCAAGGACTCCTTTTCAGAAAAGGAAAATTGGTGATAGTTCATTCATCACCATTCCATCTGAAAGTGTTGCACCACGTCCATCATAGTCCTAAAGCAGAAAGTGTTGCAGCACATCCATCATAGTCCTAAAACCGGCCATGTTGGGTATCACAAGACTTTACCAAAAGGCTAATATGGATTTTTACTGGCAAGGTATGAGGAAGGACTTCAAAAAGTTGAAGGAATGTCAAATTTGTTAGATGAACAAGCATGAAACTGTGCTACTTGCAGAGTTACTTCAACCTTTACCTGTTCCTCAAAGTCCTTGGCTTGACATTTCTATGGATTTTATTGAAGGCCTTCCAAGCTCAAATGGTATGATAGTAATTCTGACTGTCGTGGATAGATTGACTAAGTTGGGCCATTTCTTTCTAATGACTCATTCTTATACAATCAGTAAAGTGGCTGAGGTTTTCTTTGCTGGTGTATTCAGACTCCATGGATTACCTAAGGCAATTGTATTTGATAGAGAAGTGGTCTTTACCAGCTTGTTTTGGAGAGAATTGTTCAAGATGCAAGGTACTACTTTGGCCTTCAGCTCAGCTTACCATCCTCAATCTGATGGTCAAGCTGAGGCATTGAATAAGTGTGTGGAAGGGTACTTACGATCCTATACTGGTTTTTCACCATTTTAGGCTTTGTATGGGTTCCCTCCTCCCAAGTTGTTGACATATGTTCCAGTTACTACTGCTAATGCAGTAGTGGATCAGCAATTGAAGTCCAGAGATGAGGTACAGTCTCTCTTGAAGGAGAATTTGAAGAAAGGCTCAAGATAGAATGAAGCTGTATGCTGATAGAAGAAGATCTGAGAGAGTTTTTGCAGTTGGGGATTGGGTTTTTCTCAGGTTACAACCTTATAGACAAAAGTTTGTAGACATGAGAAACAATATGAAGTTGGCCCCTAGATACTATGGCCCATTTCAGATCCTTGAGAGGATATGTATGATGGCTTATAAGTTAGATTTGCCTTCCTCCTCAAAGATCCATCCTTTTTTTCATGTTTCATGTTTGAAAAAGAAGCTTGGTGATCAGATTTCCCCATTACCTACATTGCCTCCAAGTGACAAGGAAAAAAGTGTGCCAACCTGAACCTGAAGCAATCTTGGAGAGAAGAATGAGGAAAGTCGGCAACCATGCGTCAATTGAAGTTTTAGTTAAATGGGTGGGGGCTTCCACTGAAGATAGTTCATGGGAGTTGCTCTGGAATCTTAGAGCTTCGTACCCTCATCTGGTGGACACAGTTCTTTGATGTGTCACGAGTGCCTTGGGGGTAAGGCCTTGAAGAGGTGGGGATTGTCACGGGTGCCTTAGGTGAAGAGTTGAGGAAGAGGAGTGGGTTGTAGAAGAGAGGATAACGGAATTAACTGAATGAAGAGAAAAAGTGAAACGACGCGTTTTGATATTTGTTGCAATTCATGTAGTTGCGTTTAATTGCTTGTAGTTTGCGTTTTGGGAATTAAAATAGTGTTGTTATTTCCTTCTTCACGACCGCGAGTATAAAAGCAAGAGTGATCATGTATGATGTATTGAAGAATTCTGTGAAAAGTTCCGTTCTTGGAAGTCGAGAATCCCTCAAAGATTCTTTGCAAGATTCACAATTGAATCTTGCTTATTCATTCTTGAGTGTTCTTTCTGTGAGTGATTGTTAGTTGATTTTTGTGTATTTCATGTGTTGGGTTGCAGTGGGTTCTAGCAAGGACCTTACAGTTTATGTTGGAAGATAGTGTTACACACACGTACATATATATATATATATACACACAATTTTATGCACAATATTATATATGTTACAATATTACGCATAATATTATTAAGTATTGACCCTATTTCCATATTGGGATATAGATTAGACAGGAATCAAAGGCTGTTTATGCGGCAGTGTGAAATAAATTGAATGTGTGCCTCAGATTTAGATTACCCCCAGGCCCCAACCCAAAACTTGTAAAAATATATAAGCAGGTCGATGGCTACCCAACCTTTGCTAAGTGGGCACAGATTCCAGCAAAGAATGCGACCCCCACATGCGAAAAGATAATAAGCACCTATCCAATTATGCTTTCCCAAAGAACCAGAAGTGGGTCGACTCTCACCATCAACACAGCGCACAACCATCTAAAGCACTCACTACAATTTTTAATATTACCTAAATACCATATCGTATCGAATAGAAATTACTCACACCCCCTACTTACAATCAACAATAACTTTAACAGAAATGCACAAATTGTTCACAGCATTAATTTTGGAAATCAAAATTTTTCAAAACCATCAAAATGAAAACATTAGATGACTGAATTCTTACACAAAAGACATTAGAAGCTGTATGTTCTTACTTACAGTAGGGTAGTGAGGCTATATGTACAAGGAGGGATGGTCTGCAATCGCAAGGGTAGGAATCACCTTGCCCCACAAATCGGTATACGTACATATTTTATGTATAAAATTGGACAGCATAAAACATTCAACATGTGCAAAACTGGTAATATCATATCTCTCATCTACATCTCATATCTTAGAGACAAAGGAAGGAGCTAACTAAACGAGCGTGAGACACATCCATCTCAATTAGTTCATATTTCCCAACTGGAACGAATGTAGAGCACTCTCCTCCAAACCCTGCAACAAAAAAATGACAACAGAAGAACATAGCACATATTACCACCATAAATCCGCAGAAGAATCAGAATCTTCAAGTGACAGAAAATAGAAACAAAATCCCGTTGATAATAAAACGTGTCCAAGGTCATTAAAACATACTCCAATTTGTGATAAATAACACCTTGAGCACATTTGTATACTACCAAATATATATTAGCAGCTTGAGCAGGCCCCCAGGTACATTACCTAGAACCCATGAGAACCAGGCCTAACATTTCTCAGGCGTTGATGCGAAAGAAAGCGTCTGAGACTTCAATTCATTCGCATTCCCTTCTTCACCAACCAATTGATTCTCCCCACCCTTTGAATCAAGGGTCCCTGGGTTCATCTTCTGGACCTCCTCTCTGGTGTAGATGAAAATCTTGCGAACCATGCCACAAAATTCTCTGTTATACAGATAAGACAATGGTTATATAAGACTTCCAGTGAAGAAGACAAACATAAGTGAGGGCACATGAATGAGTTGATAACAATCAAATGAACAAGCAGAACAATGAAAAAAATCCTTACTGCCAGGGATCATCCCCAACAAGCATCATATCACCCTCATCATCAGTGTATACAACCAACCAATTCTTTTGAGGAGCCATCAATCCACCACCAAACTCAAACAACTGGTCCAATTCAGCAATCAGTTCTTCATAATTATTAAATTTAGTTAGGTCCACTGACCTACCAAGTGCAATCCCCTGCTTGTGAACCTGAAATTAACAGGATCCGGTTGAGCAAGTTCAATCAAAACTTCATAGACATTTTGAAACTACAATTAAGAGAGGAAAAATACCTTGGTACAACTCCTAGATGAACTTCCTAGTGTCTTGCCTTGCACCTCTCTTGAATGTTGCTCACGTCTTTGTACAGATTTCTTCTCATTAACAGGAAGGGGATTCTCTGCTGATTTTGAACCCTGGGATTGTTCTGACTTTTGATCAGACTCAAGAGTACGAGCCGGGTGCGAAGTATCAAGTATATGACCACCTGGTTCATTCATCATTCCCCTCTGTGGTGCTACTGGCCCTGGTGTAACAGGATTGCTAATGAGGGGTATGCCAAAGAGCTTGTAGTTCCCATCTTTGGGTTTCACAGCCTCACATTGCTGTACCGATATAGGTATAGGCATTGGCTCTCTTGAATGAGCAGGTGTCTCAAAATGACATGGGGCTGGTGGAGGCATCAACCAGTTCCCTTGTGGGTGCTCAACTCTGTGACAATGGAGCATGGAGGACTTAGTAATGGCATCATATCTAGCATTGCCTTGCGCTTGATAAGCTACATCACCACCTTGTACAGGACAGTTCAGATTAGTATCCAACAAGTTAAGCGAGAGATTGGAGTGCAAGGACCATTGGCTAGCCAGAAAGTTAAACTTTCCTTCCTGGTCAAGTGAAAGTTTTCTTGAAAACTTAACAGCTGCAGCAGCTTGATCAACACAGGGTGCACAGGGACCATGGGAAATATCAGCATTAGCGCCAAAGCCCAACAGCAAATCCGTGTAAGTTGGTTCATGCCTCCCCCCAGACATCCAGTTCTCTGACACATATCTTCTCGATGCAGAAACTACGTCAAGCTTTTCATCATGTAGTGAAGGTGGCCACACAATGGACTTTTCAGCAGTGTCAGACTCATTGCTCTCCACAAAATTGCCTCCCAAGGTCGAGAATTCTTGACCTTGCAAGACCCTTGAAAATCCACTTGATGGCAAAGGGTCTAGAGTCACTTTAGATGAACCTAAACATGTTGCAAGAGTTAAAAAGACATAAATAGCTAAAAACCTCATAAAATCAGCAAAAAACTACAAACGAGAAATAACCATTGGGTTCCCACAACAGATAAGATTGTACCTTCCCTGGTAAGAACTGAGGAGTCAGGGGATAAGGGAACCATGTTTGATCGGGCCCTCTTTGGCCTGGGCATCGGAAGGAAATTTAGTGCAGATGGAGCAAGAGCTGGCTCTATTTTCCAAGGCGAAACTCTCTCTGGGCGAGGTATAATACTTGTTTCGTCCCATCTCACCTAGAAGAACATGAAAGCGTTCACCTACCATGCTAAATGGCACACGCACTGCTCTAAGGACTTGAAATACTACCTTGAGGCATCTCCATTTGGACTTTGGCCACCTCTTGGTGTCAGCATCTTCAACTCCAACTATGGTACCAGGAAACCTGCAATATAAGAGCATTGTGTCAGTGAACTTCATTCAGCTCCTATTAAAAGAAGAAATGATCGCCATTAAACCTAAAGGAAAAAACAAGGACTAGTGATACCTTTGCTCAGGAGCTTCTTCACCTTCAAATCTCATTTTGAACCTCATCCCGATGGAGTGGTTATTCTTGACAGACTCCATATACTGATCGTAGGGAACAATAAATTCAGCGGGACTTGTCCTGTCAGAAGATATTTAGTAAACCACTTTAGGTAAAGACCAGATTTCTAACACAAGCATGCAGTGTCAAATTTAGAGCCGTTCCCAATTTTAAGCACAAGAAATATAGCAGTAAAATTCAAGCATTGCACCAACAATGAAATAAAAAATAAGCAGCCAATGAACTTCATTGTGCAGTGGACATATATTTAACCACACACCTAGGCTTGTAGTATACAGTGAAAATGGTCCTGGTAGAGATGGCATGCCATGCAGTGGCAAGGACACCAAGATGCATGCTGTGACTGGATATGACTGAGGATGGGACATTACCCTGCTGTCTCATAGCTCGTCTCACACCAACGCGAAGCTCCTCATTCTCACCCCTAAGAGGTAAAGTATTACACAGTTGTTAGACACAAGCAAAACATGCGAAAACTATTTTTTAAATAGGTATGAGCGCAATAAGTAAAAACTGGAATCTCATATGTATGAAAAAAACAACACACCTTAGAAATATAAACGCATCCCCAGCAACAAGCTTTTTAGAGCTAACAAACACGCTCCAACCACTTTGAAGCAAGTGCCTTCGCGGTTGACCTGGCATTCAAATATTTTCCATAAATTTTTTTTAATCGATAAAAAAAATGGGGTATATGGATGCACTCGTTAATGATTGACCCAAAAAACTAACGGGAAACGTTAATGACTTGGAAGTGTAATGTGCAACATCGTTCATGGTTCGAGCAAAAAGGAAAGAACCAAAAAACAAAAAAAAAAGACCCCTCCCCCTCCATGCACCCGTGGGCAAGATGGAGTGGACAAATAGCCATAAAAAACATGGCAGTTGACCGCAATCACACACATGAAACTAAACATATAACCATTACCCCGAAAGATATGCCTGAATCGCCACTCATTTGCATGCAAGTCCTTGGCAACCAACTCCTGGGTCGGAGGCTGCCTTGACATGTCCTGTCCGAAGAAAAAAAAAAAAAGGAAATCACAAACCCTACTTGGAAATTATTTTGAGCGTAGAAAACGATAATTCATTAAATAGCGAAAGATAACAGAACCCAACGAGTGGCGGGAGACATTCATCTGCATGACGTCTTAACACCGAAAATCCACCATGAGTGCTTGTATCCGAGGCCGTTAGCGTCTTACAGAAAGAGTGCACATGAAATCGTGGTGGTGGAGGTGGGGGAGGTTCCTTCTCCACAGAGTTCTCGTCTTGCTGGCATCAAACAGAACATCAAATCATAAGAACCTCAAGCCCGTTTCACTGGCTTTTAAATCAATTCAAGCTTGAAGCCAAACGAAGAAACTTACGTTTGCCTCGGGAATCAAAGTTACTTGCACGAACACCTCATCCGTGTCGGCTTCAGCCTACACAGAGAGAGAGAGAGAGAGAGAGGTTAGCAAAGAAAATCTGTGCACTTGTGTAGTTCAAAACCCTTTATAGAAGGTTAATTAAGATGAATGAAAAAGCAAATTAATTTAATTGGAACTAAAAAAGTCCCAATGAAAGTCGCTTACCTTCAATTGTACATTAATGACCCGGCAAAGGATCTTAGAGGGAAGATCATATAATGGCATTTGCTGGTCCGCCACTTGATTGGTAGACGCCTCCACCTAATTTAGCACACGCCAACAAGCCATCGAGTTTTAGCAACTTCGAAAGAAATACAGAAACGGAAACTGTGATATTACTAAAAAAAAAACATAAAAAACCCCTTCAAAAGAAACCATAGTTCAAAGCTTTCTCGCCCGAAATAGAGGAGACGCGTACTTGCAATTTTTTTTTCCTTAATTTTTTTCTATTAACTGCAACTAAATAAATAAAATTAAGAAAAATGAAAAAAAAAAAAAAAACTGTAAGAACACAAAACGGCAAACGGAAACACAACTCCGACGAATGTTTTCGAGGTATGCCCAACTGACCTGCTCGATATGTCCCTGAGGGAAATAGAACACGCGCTCGTTTTCAGGAGGCACGGTCACCAGAGGACCCGCACACGCGTGCCAGAGCTCCGTGTAAAGCGCCGTCTCGGCTTCTACAAGAACAAACCCCGAATCAGAATCCGAAAAATGAAAACCAGATAATTGATCGGTTAGGCAGAAAGGAAACTGACTTCGCCGGAATTTTACCTTTGCTGGTGCCTGAAAATGTGGAATGGCCTTTTTCCCCGTCCGTTGAGTTTGGAACATCGTTATGGTCGCTATAACCGGAATTTCCATTTATAGAAACATCCGAAGCCGCCATTTCCCAGATATCTCCTAGCACAGATCTGTCATTAGAACAATTCTTAGCGCTCACGGATTCGACGACCCAATTCTCCAATTCCTCAATCACCGTAAAAATTCTTGGAGTTCCAGCGTATACCTCTGCTTCTACTCCGTGGAATCTACTGTCAAAGCTTAATCAAGAGCCTAACTTCAGAACTCAAAACCAAAACTTTTCTGCTCCAAAAACCACAACTCAAGCTCAATCAAACTAAAGCCTCAACAAACTTCAAGGCTAAGCTCCCTGAATTCCAAACCAATTCCTAAGATTCAACCACCAGTCCATTTTTTTTTCTCCACTCCTGCTGCCAATACACTCTGCTGCCACCAGTTCAACAGTCTCTGTCTCTGTCTCTGTCTCTAACCAGAATGGTCAAAAATGCGTGCAATCATTTCAACCGGCGGTCAATTTCTAACTAGTCTCAGAGCATTAGCATTGGACTCATCAAATGAGTCCAATCTTCAAAATTTGATGATTTTGATTTTAAAATCCTGGTATTAGATTCATCATATGCTCAAATGTCAAGCTTTTAGCTACAGTACATTCATCTTCATCTTCAAATTTGAAGACTCACTATTCACACTCTATAACTATTATTTTATTTATTTAAATTATTATTTCCTAATTTTGAGCCACAATATATTTAAGTTAGGAGATAATAATTTAAATATTAAATTAAATTATTAATTAACATATAGTTAGTGTAATTATCAAATATGAAAAAAATAAATTAAAAATATTATTATTAACGAAATAATATTATATTATTATTTTACTGAATCTAATGGTTAATCCAATGTGGGGTTATGGATAGAGAGGTTTTGAATTTATAAAAAATATGTACTTTTCATCAAATTTTAAAGATAAAAATGATGAATCCAATGCTAATGCTCTTAGCGACCGGTATTTAGCGGTGGATGAAGCTTTTCGAAACCGGGTACAGCCGGTGGGGAAAAGCGACAGAAATCCGGGGAGAAGTAAATAAATAAAGCCGACCGGTTAGAGGAAGGGCAGCAGGGAGGAGAAGTGTCGGCCTGTGGTTGGTTGCGGGCAGGTAACGGCGTTTGTTCCTGGCGTTATTCTGTTTTTATAACAGGCATGGCTAGGCTGGCTGTCGGGTTGGGGACATGGAAACCTGGAAAGGAAAGGGGGCGTGGGGCGGCGTGGTTAACACTTAACCTTAACCCCTTTGCTCACGTTATATAACTTTGATTCCTAAAGTAAGTAAATAATCATCTGTCTATTATTGAGTTTCGGCCTATAAACTTAAATTATATTCAAAGTATTAGCAAATAGGATGAAGAAAACTCCTCCTGAACTTATATCAAACATCCAAAGTGCTTTTATATATGAGAGGTTAATTACCGACAACATTATAATAGTTTATAAGGTGTTGCCTACCATGAAGTCACGATAAAAAGGGGGCTACGAGTAGTATGGCTTTGAAGTTAAATATGTCTAAAGCATATGATAAGATTGAGTGGTGTTATTTGGAAGCTATGATGGTGAAGCTGGACTTTCACGAAAAGTGGATCAAAGTGATTACGAGATGTGTTAGACCAGTGTCTTACTTAGTTTTGGTTAATAGCAAGTCTAATGCAAGATTCTATCCATCTAGAGGTCTTCGATAAAGAGATCCATTTTTTCCTTATTTATTCATTATCTGTGCAGAAGGACTAAGCTCTCTATTATAGCTAGCAGAAAATAAAAAGGAGATTAAAGGGATGGCAGTGGCAAGAGGAGAACCTAGAGTAAACCATTTACTGTTTGCGGATGACTGTGTTATATTTTGCAGATCAATCAAATCTGATTGGCAGAAAATTCAATCCATTTTGAAGTTATACGAAAAAACACCAGGTCAAGCACTCAACAAGCAGAAAACATCTTCTTTTTTTTAGTACTAACACAAATGAGAGTTTCAGGAGGCAAGTGAGGGACGAATTTGGTGGGATGATTTGTGACACTTATGAAAAGCATTTGGGCCTCCCTGCAATGGTTGGTTAATCAAAGTACAATACTTTTAAAGGGATCAAGGATAGGATTTGGAGCAAAATTCAAAGCTGGAAGAATAGTTTCTTATCAAAAGCTGGAAAGGAGGTGCTCATTAAAGCAGTATTGCAGGCTATCCCAATATATACCATGTATGTTTTTCAGTTGCCAAGAACTTTGTGTGAAGAGAAAATAGCTATGATTGCAAGATTTTGGTGGGGTTCACAGCTAAAGGAGAGAGGCATTCATTGGAGAAACTAGAGTACGTTGGGGTCCTCAAAACATAGTGGAGGTCTTGGTTTTAGAGATATTGATGATTTTAATATGGCTTTGCTTGCAAAACAGTGCTAGAGAATTTTTCAGAAGCCTAATACACTGGTAGCTAGAGTGTATAAGGTGAAATATTTATGAAATGAGCAACTACTTGAATCTCGTCTAGGACAACTACTATCTATGATATGGAGGAGCATATGGAGTGCAATTGGGTTGTTGAGATGGCGCCTAGTGAGTTGGCAATTGAGCTGAATGAGTTCGACATCGATTATCTATCAAGACACACAATCAAAGGACAGGCCCAAACAGACTTTATCGTCAAGCTTACTAACTCTCCTGAAGAAGTGGCGACCGCACCGGTCGGGAAGCCTTGGCAGGTCTTCGTCGACGGTTCATCATGTTGCGCTGATGGGGGACTAGGGATCCATATAATAAGTGACTCTAGGCAGGAACACCATTACATGGCAAAACTCACATTGAAAACCACCAACAATGAAGCCAAGTATAAAAGATTGGTAGCAGGGCTCTTGATAGTAGAGGCACTAGGAGCCACCGAGGTCGAGGTTAAAGCAGACTCCCAAGTAGTCGTTAACCAAGTGTTGGGATTGTACACGGTGAGAGGCGAAAAACTGAAAAAGTACTTACAACTGGTATGTGAGAAGCGTGACTTTTTTTGTCACTTCAGTATCAAACAAATATCAAGGGAGGATAACAGCATAGTGGACAAACTAGTATGAACAGTTTCGACGATGGAGGAATCCACCCTACCATGGAAAGTGGAAAGTAGAGTGATAAAAGTCCAAGCTGTCGGGACCAAGGTTGCTGAAATGAGACCAGGAGAACCAGAGTGGGCTCAAGAGGTGGTGAAGTACCTACATACTAGAGAGCACCTAGCAGAAAAGGAAGAGGTGAGGAAGATCAAAAGAGGCCTGCACTGTTCACCAGGATTGACAAAATCCTCTATAAGCCTTATTAAGGTGCATCTCGCCACAAGAAGCCCAATACGTTCTAGAAAAGGTACATGAAGGAGTATGTAAGAATCACTCCAGAGGAAAAGCTTTGGTGATAAAGGTTGTGAAACGGGTTACTATTGGCCCCATGCTCTTAAAGACACGAAGCAATTTGACAATAAGTGAATGAAGTGCCAAGTATTCGCTCAGATGTCACACTGCCTGCCAAAATAGTTGATCTCCATAATGTCCATTTGGCCATTTGCGCAACAGGGAGTTGACCTAGTAGTGCCCCTCCCACTAGGGAAATGAGTGAGATTTGTGGTTGTCGTCATAGACTACTTCACCAAGTGGGCAGAAGTAGAACCCTTGGTGACAATCATAGCGAAAATCATCACCAAAATTCCCCAAAGAATCATCTCGGACAACAGAAGGCAATTCGACTGAGAACATTATTGAAAATGGTGTACAAAGCTAGGAATTCAATTCAAGTACTGGTCCACAGGCCAATGGACAAGTGAAAGCGACCAACAAACCCTTGCTCTAGATCCTAAAGAAGAAACTTACAGACAGAAAAGATGAGTGCGTGGAAAAACTCCTAGGCATTTTGTGGGCATGCAAAACCATAATCAAAACTCCATCAGGGGAGACCCCGTTCACCCTAACATACGGGAACGAGGTTGTGGCCCCCGTAGAGATTAGGTTGCCAAGCTACCGTATCCAGCATTTCGATCAAAGGCAGAATGACAGAGTATTGGAATATCACCTCGACTTGCTGGACGAGAAATGAGATAAAGCCGAGGCCCAAATGACCCTTAACAAAAGAAGAATTGAGTGCTACTTCAACCGAAGATTCAAGCCCAGAACCTTCAAGATAAGAGACTTGGTATTAAGAGAAACCAGAATAACCACACAAGAAGAAGGAAAACTCAACTCTCATTGGGAAGGACCGTATGTCATAATTGCTAGCAATCGACCAGGCTCATACTGCTTAAAAGAACTACCACACTCATGGAATGCCGAGCATTTAAAAAACAATTATCCTTAATTTTGCAAGCAGTGAAGAACAATGAATAAAGTTGATTGTTTGCCACTCATGCATCTCCCAACTCGAATCACAACGTCCATCGAGGTCGAGTCATTAGACTCGAGGTGATGATACGGGCACACAAGTCCTTAGACTGCACAACCCTTGCCCACCGAGGTCAAGTCCTTAGACTCGCAATGAGGAAACTAGCACACAAGTCCTTAGACTGCATGACCCTCCCCCACCGAGGTCAAGTCCTTAGACTCGAGGTGACGATACATGTGTGCAAGTCCTCAGATTGTGTGACCCTCGCAATCACGATGCCTAAAACACAAGCATCAATGAAACTTAGAAAAATATTAAGAAAGCTAATCATTTGAAATGCAAAATGTCCAAAGAAAAACATCAATCTACACAAAAGAAAAGATAACTATTACATTAAGGAAATATCAATCTACACAAAATATCAATCTATGCAAAAGGAAAAAGAAAAAGACTATTGCAGCCGGAGATAGAAACGCCTTGTTCAAGTCGGGGGAGCTGGAGTAGTCGGAGCCAGAAACGCGTCAGGCATTGTGTCCCTTCCTAAAGAATCAACTTACTAGCGGGAAGCGCGATCAGGCTTGAAGGACTCAAGGTTTAGTGTCCTTAAGTAGGTCTAGGGTTCGCCAGCAAGAAGGTCCTCAACCTTTCCAAGCCGGCCCCATAGCTAGAGCCAAAACCCTATTGCAAACAAACTTGGCCGCCAAGAGTTGAAAGGAAAGGAAAATGACTTCCTCACCTGAACCAACCATATCGGACTCCAACTCCTTAACATATTGGACTCCAAGTCCTTAATATCCTAGTCGCAAGCTTTGACCCTCCTGTCGAGATGCAACATAGAATCCGTCACCGTCAATTCACTTTTTCTCTTATCCATCCACTTGCGATCCTTCTTCATCTCCAAATGCCTACTAGACAGTTCCTCCAATTCCCCCTTTGCTTCATCTAGGTCAAGCCCCAGGCAACGACAAGCCTTCTTAGATTTCACCACGACCTCAGCTAGTTCATGACAACGTCTCTTGGCCTCCTCTAATTCTGCCTCAAGACAGAACAAGTGTTCCTGTCTCAAAGCTCTTTCTGCCCGAAGCACTCTTAGCTCAAAATGGACGTGAGCAATTTCTTCCTCGCTTGGTTGAGCTCTTCCCTAAGGTCGATAGCATCTTCATGTAGTTCAGCTCCAGCAACTGTATGTAGCCATCGGCCTGGTCGAGGATCACCTCTAGTTCAGCCTTCTCGGTTTGTAGCTGCACGACCTCCTTCTGCGACCACACAACTAACATAGGCCTGGCCTAGACTCCATCCTGCAAGTCGGCCCATTCTTCGATGATCCAATAAGTCAGCTGATCCACACCCTACCAAAATCACACACACGCGTAAGAATTCAAGACTAAAAAAGAAAAGCAAGGGCCAAAACAGACAAACGGCCTACCCAGGAAAAAAAGTCCCTCACCTGGTCTGCTATAGCAAGAACAGAATCTTCCCGTGCCTGAGACCCTGTTACATTCGAAGGCTGAGATGGACCGAGTGCACCTCCCCTTAAGGAAATGGCTCCGAGCTGCAGAAGAATCCCAAGAGACAAGGGTTGGAGGCACCTACACGCATGGGCGAGGAGTCACCCTCGAGGGCACCCTTCCCTACCTCGTCAATGGGTTGGGATGAACCTGTTGTAGTAGGGTTCATTGATGGCGACTACCCCTTGCTTTTCCCCTCGAACCGGAAAGGATTCACCACTGACTCATCCTCCCGAACAGGAAAGGATGATGCTGCCTCCTCTGTGATGAGGGGCGAAGAAGTTCCCTCCTCGCATCCCAAAGAGGCACTAAATGGCAAAGAGGGAATCAGAACCCTTCCTTTGCTCGACTCCAGAAACCCATGGGTAGCAGGAGGAGCTGGAGGAGTCAGAGCCATAAACGCATCAGGCATTGTGTCCCCTTACTAAAGAATCAACTTACTAGCGAGAAGCGCGATTAGGCTTGAAGGACTCAAGGTTCAACGTCCTCAAGTCGGTCTGAGGGTTCACTAGCAAGAAGGTCCTCAACCTTTCCAAGCCAACCCCGTAGCTAGAGCCAAAAGCTTTGTTGCGAACGGACTTGGCCGCCAAGAGTTGAGGGGAAAGGCAAATGACTTCTTCGCCCAAAACAACCATCTCAGACTCCAAGTCCTTAATACGTTGGTCGCGAGCTTTGACCCTCCTATCGAGATGCAACATAGAATCCGTCAATTCACTCTTTCTCTTATCCATCCACTTGGGATCCTTCATCTCCAAATGCCGACTAGACAGCTCCTCCAATTCCCCCTCGCTTCATCTAGGTCAAGCCCCAGGCAACGATAAGCCTCCTCAAATTTCGCTGCAACCTAAGCTAGTTCATGGCAACGTCTCTCGACCTCCTCCAATTCTACCTCAAGATGGTACAAGTGTTCCTGTCTCCAAGCTCTTTCCTCCTGAAGCACTCTTAGCTCAAAATGGACGTGAGAGGCTTCTTCCCTTTTCCGATCGAGCTCTTCCCTGAGGTCGACGGTGTCTTCAGGTAGATCGGCTCCAGCAACCATATGTAGCCCTCGGCCTAGACGAGGATCACCTCTAGTTTAGCATTCTTGGTCTGTAGCTGCACGACCTGCTTCCACGCCCACACATTGAACATACGCTTGGCCTGGACTTCATCCTGCAAGTCGGCCCATTCATTGTCGATCCAATCCTTCTGAGCCGCGGAAGGATCTCAGGAGACAAGGGTTGGAGGTACCTACACGCGAGGGCGAGGAGTCACCCTCGAGGGCACCTACCCCTTCTCCCCTTGAACTGAAAAGGATTTGCCACCGTCTCGTCCTTTGGAATAGGGAAGGATGACACCTCCTCCTCTATGATGAGGGGCAAAGAAGTTCCCTCTTCGCCTCCCAAAAAGGCACTAAATGGTGAAGAAGGAATCAAATTTGATAAGACCACAAGCGTATCGTACACTCGCCACCATGAAATTGCATCGCCTAATGGGATTAATATGGTAACCGTCGCCAAATAAAGATACTACTCTTAAGGAAACAACGAGATATTTACGATATTTCCCCTCGAAATGTTAATCCTTTCTCTCTTAAAATAAATCCCGAGAATTTGATAATCGCGTCTCTAGATTTAAGAAAAAGATCAAACTATCCTTATCAGCAATAATCTTTGGCTATATAAAGAGCCAAGATTAATGATCCAAGGTAATTTTTTTGATCTATCATAAAAAGGCAGTATATATGTATTTCAAACTTAGCCATCAGAGGTGCACCAAGCACACTAGGCTACCATGTTTTCTTGGCAGACATATTCACTAAGACTTTACCAACTACAACATTCAAAAAGTTGGTATGCAATATTGGAATACGTCCACTTAATGATCTTTCATCATGAACAATTAAAATTCTGCATACTAATGAGGGGAGGTCAATTATTATCCGAAATGTACTCTTTTTCCTTCGTCGAGGTTTTTCCCATAGGATTTTCCTTTGCAAGGTTTTAATGAGGTAGTCTTAAGGCATTCAAAGGCAAATTAGAATATTGTACTCTTATTCCTTCGCCACAAGTTTTTTCCATTGGGTTTATTTATCAAGGTTTTAACGAAACTTATTCTTTATGTATGGCCATCCAATGAGGAGTGTTGTAAATACATCAATGTAGTAAATACATTTTATATATTTGATGTATGACCATTAGGATTTTTACCAATTCATGTATGTAGTAAAACACATTCCATTTTTGCTCTTGAATCTGGAGTCCATTACATTGTCTTTGTGGTCATTAACTCGGAATTTTTTGTATTCAGTGATTTGGTACATCCATCATACCTCATCTGCAATGTAGTATTGCAACCACTTTTTGCTTCAAATGAAATCGGCAAATTTTCTTCCATCCTTTCCCTTACCATCCATTGTCTGTTTGGATAGATCTCTGATTTTATGGGCATTTCACTACTCACGTTGATTACTCTTGCTTCCATTACATTAGAGCCAAACAGGCCAAGCATCCCCCTCAATCACACCAAATCTCAAAGAGGAAGGCCTTTTCCTCCTACTGTCGTGATCTTCTCTCCTGTAATCTCTCCCATGATTTTCTTCCATTCTATCATTTGTATATTCATTACCTTCCATGTAAAGCAGAATATATAGCCATGTGTGTTAGCTGTACATAGTTGTTAATCACTCTTGTAATCTCTATTTAAATGAATACAATGCCTAAGAACATAGTTGTTAACCACTCTTGTAATTTCGGTTTTAGTGAAAATTTCAAAATCGATACAGACTGATTTATCACCGAAATCAAAACTTTCAATTTTTTCAATTTCGATCTATCCGATCTTGTTTTTTTAGTTTATCGTTTACATTTGTGGCACTGCATAGGTTTAGTACTATAATTTTTTAACACTAAACTTAATTGTTAGAATTTAATGTTTATTATTAACAATGACTAATTTATTAGTGTCTAATTAGACTAGTATAGTATAAGTAGTATTTAACTTATTAGTGAGATTAATTGACTTAAATAATAAAATTAAAATAGTGTAATTAGTGCCTAAGTATACTAATATAATACAAGTAGTGTCTAACTTATATATAATATTATATTAATCTTATGTTATAAAATTAATAGACTTGAATAATAATGTTAAAATTTTATATTATATAAATTAGCAATTTAGAGTATAATATATATAATATAATATAAAAATTAATATGTATATATATATACCGGTTTGGTTCGATTCGAACCAGCTTTCAAAATATGAAAATCAATACTGAACTGATTTAGGACCAATTTTGGTTCTAAAGAACGGGTACCGCACCATCAAACCGGTCCGGTTTGGTTCAACCGATTTTCTAATTATTCTTGCACCCTAATGATCACACAGACCCAAATGGGCACACTAAAGCCCATGGTCCTTTTCTTTTCATGGCACCTAGTACCTACCTGCTTTGTAGCTGATCTAGCAGCCCAACCACACGAACCCAAGACATATAAACAAGCCCTCACTAACCCAAAATGGCAGCAAGCCATGCAAGATGAAATTGATTCCCTTCATGCCAACCGAACAGGGGCTTTGGTGCATAGACAATCGGATATGAATCTAGTTAGCAGCAAATGGGTGTTAAAGTTAAAACTAGAGCGGATGGTTCAATTGAAAGGTATAAAGCCCAACTTATTGCCATGGTTTAACACAACTCCATGGCTTGGACTATGATGAAACATTTAGTCTGGTAGTTAAACTCGACACTATTAGATTGATTCTTACTTTGGGGTTTGTCTCTAGGATGGTCCCTCAAGCAACTCGATGTAAGCAATGATTTTCTCCATGGTGATTTACAAGAGCGTGTCTACTTATCTCAACCTCCTGGTTTTGAGGACTCCTCTCATCCTGATTATGTCTGCCAACTTCACAAAGCACTCTATGGCTTTAAACGACACCTTGGGCTTGGTACATGAAGTTCAATACCTATATTCAACAAATGGATTTCCAAAGATGTCCCTGTGATCAGTCGCTTTTTTTTTATCAACGTCATGGCTCAGATATTTTTTTGCTCTTAATTTATGTCGATTACATTATTATAACTCGAAGCTCCACCTTACAAATCAACAAGTTCATTTCCCATATATCCTCCACATCCCATATGAAAAATCTTGGTGATGTTCATTTCTTCTTAGGACTTCAAGTTGCTTGTGATGAGTCAACCATCACCCTCACTCAAACATGCTATTTACTTTCTCTTCTCTAGAAATTTGGTCTGGATGGTGCTAAACCAATGTCCACCCCGTTGGCTTCTAGTGCTCCATTGACTGCTATTGACAATGTGCTCCTATCTGATCCAAGATTTAATCAGCGACCTCATTGGTTCTCTGTAGTACCTTACCTTGACACGTCCTGATATTTCCTATGTCGTTCACCATGTCTATTAGTTCATGCAAAAGCCCCGAGACACTCATCTCACTGTCATTAAGCGTATCTTTCTTTATCTCAAAGTATTCTTGATCTTAATTTTGTTCAAGCTCCTCTCACTGCACTTCGTGGCTATTGTGATACAGATTGGGCCGATCCCATCCATAGTTGAGGTAGAGTATCATGTGTTAGCTACAAACATAGTTGAACTTATGTGGTTTATGAACCTTCTAAAAAGCATTGGGTATTGTGTTCCTTCCCCTATGCTGTATTGTGACAACATCAGTTCTATCAGCATGGCTGAAAATCCTATCTTCCATTATCGCATGAAACATATTGAGATCGTTGTCCATTTTTTTCGGGAACAAGTAGCTTATGGTGTTCTTTCTCTTGCACATATCTCAGGTCCCGATCAAGTTGTAGATATTTTTACAAAACCGTTATGTACTCCCAAGTTTGTTCTTAATCGTACCAAGCTCTTCATCGGTCTAGTCCCGCCTTGAGCTTTAGGGGGGATGAAGAGATAAGCTCTCCAACATGCTGTCATGATCTTCTCTCCCATAATCTCTCCCATGATTTTCTCCCATTCTGTCATTTGTATATCCGTTACCTTTCATGTATAGCAGAATATATAGCCATGTGTATTAGCTGTACATAGTTTTTAATCACTCTTGTAATCTTAATTTGAATGAATACAATGCCTAAGAACAAGGCAAGTTTGCTTTTCTACAGATATGACATTGTATCTATCTTGATAATTTCATTTTGGGGTTTCTCATTTCTAATTCCAGATCTCTAAATAGGGATCAATTTCTGAAAGTGCTTGCTCAATCATCATGGAGAGCCAAAGTGCTCGTCACAAGGTGAGCATTGTGGAGAGCAAAATGTTCGCCACCTCGACGAGAATCGTCAAAAAGTAAAGAGGAAAAGTGCTCAATACCCCAGCAAGTATCATGGGAAGGCAAAGTGCTTGCCACTTAGACGAGCAATGTGGAAATCGCCTCTACGCGAGTACCACAAGAGCAAAAGTGCTCAACACCTAGGCAAGTATCATGGGAAGGCAAAGTGCTCGCCACTTCGACAAGCAACATGGAAAAGCAAAGTGCTTGACACCATGATGAGTATTATAGAAAGACAAAGTGCTCACCCCAAGTCGTGAACCACTGAGAGAACAAAGTGCGCTACCCAGGTGAACACCATGGAGAGCAAAAGTGTTTGCCCTCTAGGCGAACGCCGTTGAGAGTAAAAGTACTATCCCAAGGGAAACACCACTAAAATGCAAAGTGCTTGTCCCCAAGCGAGAACCAATGAGAGCACAAGTGTTTGCCAACTTGGCAAACATCATGGAAATGCAAAGTGCTCGCCCATAGGCGAGTATTGCAAAAGAAAATGTGCTCAGCCCTAGGCGAGCACCACTGAAAGGCAAAGTGCTCGCCACTGGTTCAACATTGTAGAAAAGCAAAAAGCAAAGTGCGCTCGCCACCTCGGCGAGCAGCATGGAGATGTAAAGTGCTCACCACTAGGCAAGACTGCGACTGTGAAGCAAGCCATTAATGAGCATTCCAAGCACACTACTACCACAAACCAACAATAGCATGGATATATATATATATATATATATATTTGCCTAAGTTGGCTGCCATAAAGCTTTAATTTGGCATTGAAAATCTAGTTAAGCTAGCACGGCTTGGCTAATCTGACTCTCAATCTTGATTAGAACTTTAGGGTCGGGAATATTGGTATATCAGTACGAAAAGGGAAAAATCTACTTAATTTCGATCGTTTTATTGCTAGAAAAAATTACAGCCTTCAACCAACAAGTGTTTTATAAATCTATAAAAATGAACATATTACACTCATAATTATTTAAAAATTTTGACAAAACATTACCCTCATTCAATATTAATCACTCAAATGGATAAAAATATGTGACAAAAGTGGTTAACATGAGTCGCGTGACACAATAGCATACGAATGATGCATATTACAACTATCCGGGCTAACCCAACCCGACTCGAAATAAAACGGGTCGAGAATTTAACCAAACTGATAACCAAATTATCAGTTGGTACGGGTCGGTTGGGGTTATTACCCAAACTGATAACCAAATTATCATATACCCGATTTTAGACGGCGTTATTTTATCCATTACTCGAATCAACTTCTTCCAGTTCTAAGGTTTCGGTGTGAGGTCTCTCTCGCTTTGATCGTTTTCTTGTGGCTGTCGTTCTCTCATATTGTATCGTTCTCTCTCTTAAGTCTACCTCCAAAATTGCAAGGTTCGTAATCATCAATAATCGAAGGTAAGGAGGATGATCTAAACTATAAGGGTTAGGGTATGTAGGGTGGTTGTTGATTTGGGGATTTTTGGGCCGGTCTTAGTCAGCGCCGGCTCTTCCATTAGGTAACTTAGACAATTGCCTAAGGTTCCGAGTGCAAGGCGGCCCAACAAAAAAAAAAAAAAGTAGAATTTTTAAAAAGAAAAGAAAAAAAGTAAAAAAAATGGAATTCACTAAAAAAGAAAAAAAATTTACACTTTTTCAGTATGGTGTCTACTTTTTAATAGATGTTTAAGCGAGAGTTGTCTGTTTGAAGCTCGTATAAAACATTTCTCTTAAGAGTATAATAGTATCTCATATAGTGAATATTTCACGTACTCTCGTTCTAAGAATATATATATTTTTTTGTCATCATTAGTTTAATATATAATGTAAAATTTATAAATAACAATATCTAATTTTTCAATATTTATAAAAAGTTTTTATATAATCCTTTGAAAGAAGTAATGGCTTAATTTTTTTTCCCCCCAAATGTGTAAGGGATTATTCTAAAATATGTATTGTAAAATTAGATTTGATAAAATTCTCTCTAAATCAAAAGTTTTCTAATAAAAACTAAGTCAGTTATTAGTTGAGAATATGGTATAAATCTTAATCAATAATTTTATTTTGTATAGGAATTATTTTTAAATTAAAATATAATATAAAAATTAAAACTAAAATAATTTTATTTTTTAAAATTAAAAAACCTCACTCAAAATTTTAGCCTTTAAGCCCTTAAACCTACCTGGTCTTAGTTTTAGCATTTTTGTACGGTGGTTGTTGAACTGTTAGCGTTTTGCTTCTTTTTCCCAACTTGTATGAGAATAATTGTACAACCCTATGCGTGAGGATGTTGGGGGAGAAACATGGTGGCTGAGTTGGAATGATACGTGATATTTGATTCCTTAATGTGTTAACTAATGGTTAATGTTCTGTAATATCTGGATGTTCTCGACTTCTTTACTTTCACTTGTTCAGTGTTTTAACCAAGAATTTTTTTTTTATTTTTATTTTTTTTCTGGGTTACATAAAACGTTCGGTCATCATTATGTAGAAGGCCAAGCCTCCTGCAAAAAGTTGTTTGACTTGTTAGTTTAGTTCATATCCTCTGTATTGATATGTGCCTTGTTTTCAGCTGGGAGAGGATAACCCAACAGATTGGGTAAATTAAGATTTTGATTCCCTTTCACTTGGCTTAAGTTCAATACAAAATACATTAGCAACCTCACTTCCTCCATAATAGGACTGCAAAGACTTCCTGATTCCAAAAAACATGCTTATATATATGGGCCCATGCATCTAATTACTCCATGAGCAGGTCCCAGTATAAATTCCTCATATCCTCCATTATTTTCTATTTTAATCCGCAGTACTATGTTTATAAGATACAGGAGGGCAGCAAATCAAGGGATCAGATATAGCAGCAACAAAAAAAAAAATATGGAAAGCATATGTTCCTTTCAGCTTTAACTTTGTTCATGTCTAGCTGAGCACTGATAGAAAACAATATTGAATTGAACTCGACTTGCTGTTATAGCCTTGTTCTATTCTGATTATCCTTTTGGTGATTATTATAGGTATATCACACGGGCAAGTTGCAAGCATTTGTTTAGTTAACGCGACAAGCATGAGGAGACGAGTAATGCCCTTATTGGGTACATTGGTAAGTCCTTAAAAGTGACATTGTTTTCACTACTCCTATGAACGGTGGTCATATCAACTTCTTGGTGTGGAAGCAAAAGATATAATAACTCTAGAGAAGTATTTGCAAGATTATTTCACAAATATATTGAAAAAGTTGAAAGATCTCAAGGCACATGCAAACTGACATATACTTGTGAATGAAAACCAATTTGTAATTGTAAATGACGCCATGCATTTATTTTACAAGGTTGATACCTGATAACTTTCCTCTTCCTCTAATATAGCTTGGGGTGAAAAATTTAGTATAGCAGGTTGAGTTGACAGAATATATTTGGCATGAACAATTTGTGCAGAGCTTCATTTCTGTTAGCCATGCATTGTGAATTCTTCTGACCAAAGTAGTGGTCTCAACGCTTGGAAGGTTCTTTTTTTGTCAGAGAAAATCCTCCCTGTTGTGACGTTTTTCTTTAATGGTAGAGGGTGGGTTTGATGTACTATTCCATGTCTTTTTCTAAACTAACGGCGGTGGGTCGACGTTCATTGTAAGTTGATCATCAGGACTCACCTATCCATCTTTTATTTCCCTCACTTCATATACTAATAACCATGTACATCTGGTATGTCATAGAGAGTATGAGTGAGATGATGAAAAGGTATGCACCTGATGGAAATAACTGTGACAAATGTCACTACTCCATTGGAGGGTCTCATATGGGTTGTAGAATCTGGAGATTATCTTCTACATTTACGTTGGGGATGCACTCACTCGGCCTTTTCCCACACATTAATGGGTTTTTGCCTTGAAATAAGCTCTTCGGACCCATTTCATTCAGCTAAATTGATTTTGACGTATAGATATTACCGCAGGAGCCAATTTGCAAGACAGACAGTAAAATAGAAGCAATATGCAATATTTGATATTCGAATGAAGCTCAAATTTTCCCGAAAAAATTATTCAAATTAAAAAAAAAAAAAAATACATATTTTTTTATGAAGTGATATATGTCATAATTGACCGGTTCTAAAATGAGCTGCGTTCGTATGTATCATCATTCCAACAATCAACTTCACACAAAGACAAGGAATTCAAGAAAACAAAATGGAGATTAATCAGAAATATCGACATGAACTGGTAACTGCCCCCCCAACATGAACTGCCCGTGAACATTTACCTCGGGGAACTTGTATCCAATGTGAGATTGTTCACTCAAGACAAGCCAAAATTTAGAGCCTTTGGGTAAGCGATTCTCTATACTCATTGGTCCAATGTGATTAATTTAGTGAGACAGAAAAATAAGAAGACCACTTGGTAAAGCTGGCTCCAGTTCCCAAAACCTGTAATAGAACTAGTTCTGGTTCTTTGCAGCCGGAAAAACAGTTGTCAGAATAGGGGTGATACGAATTGGGGTTAATGTGATTCTGTACTCCAATACAGGGTTCGTTATAAAGTTAGTGCTTCAGGCAAATTGGCTGGGTCAATCGAAGTCCTTTGAAGAATCCGATCCATTGGAATATTCCCCTCTCTATTTGCAGAAGTAGAAGGGCTCCCTTGGTTGTGGTTTTCCTCATTGCCATTAGTTCGGGGTCTGCCTGGTCTTGAACGAATATTAGCACCCATGGGGAAGGGCTCCTGCAGATACATGAAATTAGGTAAGTTTGGTCATGAAGCAAAATTAACCAAAAGGACAATGTTATATTAGTATACAAGTGGATGATATCATGATAATCCTACTAGATCACCAGCATTTGGACCGTCAGTATGAAAGAGAATAGGACGGCAACGTTTATCTTCATTCATCAAGCTTGAATTCTGAAAATGGGCAATAAGAGCAGCCTTTCCCTGAATCCTAGCATATGCAAGGGATGCCACCTTTTCACTATTGAACTTTTCCCATTTTTTACCATTGAATGCCTGAAAAATGGTATTTGTCAATCCCTCGCGCTTTACCAATAACTAACAGAATTACAACTAACAGAATGTTACAGGTATATACATGATAACTTGAAACTCAAACCTGATGGAATGAAATTATCTGCCGAGGATCAGTCATATTGATGAACGCATAGCCCACATTGCATTTGTTCTGTTGAAAATACAGCAAAATTTGGTGAGGAATATAAATGAGCTTTCTTACCCAAACAATTTGATTCACCAAAAAATATACTTGCCTTGAAGTCAATTGGCAAATAGATAAAATCATAGGTTCCCCGACAGTGCTCATCTATTGCAACCAAAAGCATCTTAGAAGTATACCTGTGAGAAAAACATTACCTCAACCTAAAGAAATGAAAAAGGGAGAGGATAAAATGGCAAAAGCACCGAAATGAATTCAAGACCCATAATTACTACTGCTGCTAAAACTATTACACACGGTTAAATTACATGACCAAGACAAAATATGCATGATATCCTGCAATCATTGGGTTTCCAAAGCAGAAATCAAAGAGGTGACCCCACCAAAAGACCAGTGGCCTATTTGGGGTGGAATAATTTTTTTTTTTTTGTCGGGGAACCTTTCCAAGGCAGGGTCCTTCGGACCCACCCCTGCAAAGTAAACCTCGGTCCCGTGCACCGCAAAGACAGATTATCTACAATAACATCAAGATATTTTAACACTACTATTCAAGCAAAGGAAAGATTCATCAGAAGAAATGTTGTAAAGTCGAAGAGAAGACAAAAGTAAAATGCACAAAATAGGTCGAGATATTTTTAATGATCATTGACATACTTGTTGGGAATGTTCTTTATCATCAGTGTTGTGCGGCTGTCTTCCCCACGCAATATGCGGTCAAGATCAAGTTCAAATTGTTTCTTATCAGCAAGATAATTTGCTTCATTTCTACGGTGAGAAAGGCTTCTTGCACGTTCACTAGGTGACTCAAAAGATGTAGGCATTGAAATCATCGGGATCCTCTCAGGGAAAATATGGCACATTTGCTTAGGAGAGTGATGACCAGCATTTGTCAACATGTCAGGGCAATTTCTGCCAACATGAGAAAAGGTACTGCGAGAAGAAATTTCTATTGGATGCAATTGAGAACTGCAAGGAAAACCCACACTCCCAAGAGAACCCAAATGAAAACTAGAAGCTTCAGGAGATTCCCCCAGATAGGAATGCTGCTTATCCCAGAGAGAAGGATTTACAGCTGGTGCCGATCCAACATGGCAGTGCACAGGTGACGTGTTCAGCAATTGGTGTGATCCTCTCGGAAATCCAGGCGTTTGTGGAAGGTGATGAGCAGGAACACCAGTGGCAAATGAAGTTGAATTCCCCCAAATCATGGGACTTGAAGGATGTTGCTGATGCGAGTTGTTCCATGGGAAGTGATGATGAAAGGGATAACTCCCATTTCCCAAGGAACCAAAAACTATGGAGAAACACTTTGTCAACACCAAAAACAAATGGCAAAATAAATCTACAACGAGGTTATCATAATCAACCTAGATTAAAAGTTTGAAGAGAAACAAATTCAACTTCATCTGTAATGCTTTAGAACTCACCATGGGTTAAGTTTCATTGGTATGGAACCATAGTTGAATGATATGACATCTATGAAAATTCCCATACCTAATTTGTTGAGTGTAATTTTAAGTAAGACACAGGAACAGAGATATGGCAACTAGATGACCAATTCCTCAAAAGATTGTATAATTTGCCTTGACTGAAGAACAGTAGTAAATAAGACTAAAAATTTATAGGGTCTGTAAAATGGTGGGACTGACGATAACATATTTGGATGGATGTTTTTGGATGTTTGGGAAGAAACTCTCTAGGATGTCAAAAACCATGGGTTTTTGGTTTTTGACACCCTAACATGTACAAAAGCTCCAATGGACTAACAAGAAATGTTTTCAGATTATTAATTATACTTTCAAAATGTACTGATTCAAAAAAAAAAAAGAATTATATTTCCAAATGTAACTGTTTAGGTAGAATTCAATAAACCTGAAATGCAGACTACAAGAGTGGTTGCAACAGATGATGAACTAGAGGTCCCAGCTTCAAACCACCCAAAATCAAGTAAAGAAGAAGTGTATTTTGAAAATTCATGAACAGTTTATTTAACTTAAATCTGAATAGTTAATCTAAAATATTTGAGAGAATATTGACATTGGGACATAACTAGAATATTCTATTTCTTATTTTTTTTATCGGCAACGTGTATCTGTGAACAAAGCCTCGACTAATCTCAGCCCCGAGAGTGTGAATGTGGAGTTTCGAAACCAAGACATCTAGTTTATACAGCTCGCCCCAAGATCACTAAGGCACGTGTTGGGGTTTATTATTATTTTTCATTCCAACATGCATCAAGAACATCCTGCAATGTGCTGTGCACCCCTAGGATTACTCGGGACTTTGTTCAAGGATACCCAGTGCGAATTGAAAAAAAAAAAAGAAGAACATCCTACAATGTGGAAAGCCTGTATGTTGTAATTTATGACCTGTTCATGCCTACCTTCCTGCAGGACTCATAAATTCTCCTTACAGAAATATGTTTGACTGCTGCCTGATACCATCTTAATGGTAGTCAAGCAGATGCCAAAATCTAAAATATGCAGCAAATGTAAAATTTCTAACAGGCCAATGGCTCTTTGGCCTGATGGAACCTCCACCCAACCAAAGTACAGGATGGTGTGGGGGCATCCGAGAGTCGAATCCCCCTAAGCCCAGTTGCTTGGAACAAAAAAATATATTTCAAACAGACTACAGGGCAATGAAATAACTTACCTCCTGCATTGGGTTCCATTGTGCGAATGTTGGAACTCACTTTGATAATTTGCCTACTGTCAATTCCTTCAGCCACTTTGGGACCGAGACTGACAGCCATATCAGCCATATGGCTTGAAGTTTTGCATGGACTACCATTGACTGAACCATCAAGATACTCCGGAAAGGAATGAGGATGGAAACTGGGAATGCATTGGTTGGAAAATTTTATTTCATTTAGAGACTGATTTGAATCACAAATGCCAAATTGTTTGCCAATGGATGCCACTCTCACTGGAGAGGGCAAGTTGTTCGGAACACTTGAACTCCTGTGAGGGAATACATTTTCAACATATGAACTCACAGGTGATCGGGCTGCAGAATGTAAACTATGGTTAGATCCATTATCTGCGCAGTGAGATGTGATACACTTGCCGTAAAATATTGAGAGATGGCAAGAAAAAGGTTTTGCATTTTAAGAAGACCTTGACTGATGCAGATATCATTTGCAGGCAGAAATCATACCTGTGCATACTGGTGATAAATTTTTACAAGGGCTTTGGCAAACATTACGTCCATCTTGCTCCTGCTCGAACTGTTCCATCACACTGCAAAAAGGATCTTAGTTCCTATATATCCACTTTAATGATGGCTGTTAGGAAATAAGATGAACAGTGTAAATAGGCAGTACCACCATCTTGCAATCCCTGGATGGCTTGGTTCAACCTTGATCTGTTTGCCAGCAATATCACTCCTATTCAGTGCACGAAGAGCAGATTCTGCAGCTCGAACATCATAAAACTCTATGAACTTTGGGTGATACTTATGTGGAATATCAAAGATCTGCAAACCACAAACGTGAAGACAATATAAATATTATAACATCGTTTATGTAAGTGAAAGAAGGGGGCAACAATGTTACTTCTTTGATTTCTCCATAAAAGCCAAAAATCTGGCGAAGCTCATCATCTGAAACAGAGGAATCAAGGTTGAATACAGCCAGGGTGCCTTGGTTAATATCACTCTCTGAAAGATTGTCCTGACACATCAGCAAAAATCAAGCAACAGCATATCAGATTATGTCACAGGCAAAAATAAGTAGAAAAATGATAATGATCACAGCAGTGAGAGGTGTTAGTTTAAGCAACCGCCAAAACAGCATGATACAATTGAAACAGCATAAAAGTGACCACCATACCTTTGGTATCGAATAATGTATGTCAAGTTTCCTACGCTTCAATGGCTTATTTTGAAGTTCTCTCTTTGCATTTTGAGCTGCCCTTATGTCATAGTAAGAAACCATAACAAACCCACGATGCCTGCAGGCAGTATACAGCATTCGAATATCTCCATGTTGCTGACAGAACAAAACACAGTAGTCAATTGAACTTTCCATGACTCAGTTGGAAGCAATCCTAATAGAATGCCAAAAAATAAAAGAGTAACATGCACCTCAAAAAAAGCCTTTAATTCAGATTCCTCAACATTGCTATTTATATTTCTCACAAAGAGTGTTCTAGATGGGTGTTCACCAAAAGGGTGTTCACCAACAATTGAGCTATTAGAACCCACTTGACCGTTGGAAGGGCCCCTGATATAATCAAAATTCCTTTGCCCCATATACATGCGATCCTCCCCTTCTAATTCCATACCTCCCCCACTGCTGAATAAATCATAATCTTCGAAGTCATCTCCACTATTGGCATGAGCACTACATGCCAGCTCATCAATCATGCCAGAAAACAGGTCATCTTCATCAGGAAGGAAATTTCCGCTAGTTTGGGCCTCAAGTTCTTCAATAGATTCAAACAGCTCTTCATCATGGTGGGAAAAAACAGCACTAGCAGGCTGATGAGATGGAACCTCATTCCCCAAAATTCCCACTGCATCCAAGCATCCACATTTATGGAAAATGCAAGGAGCAAAATATCCATTATATCAAACAAATGCAAATGAAGTCATTGGCTTTGAAAAATGAAAGAAAAAAGAAAACATTCAGTAATTTCAGTTGACCAAGAAAAACTAAGGAAGAGAGTGCAAAATCCTACGGTTATAAGAAGTTTCAGAGAGATTTGAAGCCAGTTTATGAAAAGAAAAAACCAACTTTCTCACAAGATAAAACAAGTGAAATGTGGGACTTAAAGCAAGATTTTTCATAACAAAAGTTAAGTGGTCGGTTGTTGTGAGATATCGTCGTTATGTGTCAACTAATGCGCTTACTCAATTTCTATATGTATATGTTGACCATGAAACAATGGCATAGTCAAACCAATAACTATGACAATTAAAATACCTAACTCGAAGGGAAAAACAAAAATAAAAAGACACTATTACCCACATTTAAGATATGAATGGCATATGATAAACATGAAAGATGAAATCTTACACTTTCTACTAAATATTTCAGACAAAGAGCTTGAAAACAAACTACTTTCATGATTGGTGCCACTGATTACAGTCTTCTTCCTGTCCAAACTATGAGAAGGCATCTGCATGCACGCATTTGACAACGATTCCATTTGGTGATTCACGGATTTCCATGAAGCATTGGATAAATCAGCTTCTTCTCCACCAGAACCTGTCTTTTTTCTTTGATCTCTAGGTAGAATTGACTGTGGCAGTTCCAGAGCATCCACAGACTGTGCCCCTATAGGTGAAAGTTTTTCTAGGTGTGGTAAAGCATCCAACACGCTTCCAGGTGTTGCTACCATTCCATTCATTCCTGCTGAATGAAGACAAAACAATAAGAGGAACACCAACATGTTGGGAAAGCCCTGAGAAAAGATGCCTAAACTAAAAAACAGCAAGATATAAATTGAACCGTGCTAGAAAGTCACAACAATGAGCTCTAATCAGATTGATAGCTGCCAGCCAAACTGTTGAAATACAACTCTCATCACCACTTTACCACAATGAAACACTTATCAATAAAACAGGATAGGATTAAACACACAGAAAAGGTAATAAAAAGAATCATCAAAGAAGCATATTTCCAGAATCTGTCACAGTTGCATAATCAAAAGTGACTTATCTGTAAGCAAAAAACTAAATATAGATAAAATAATAACATTCAACTTAGCAGTCCCCAAACATAGTTCTTGTACTAAAATCATTACTAAAGACAAATATACATTGAACTGGCTTTGACATAAGAGTCATAGCCATAATTAGAATTGCTCAGAGAGAAGTTGAACTTTCCTTTTTTCAAAACAAATTACCATGATATTGGCATATATAAAAAGATCATCTCCCAATGAGAAGACACACTTTTAAAGATTCCAATAAGGGGCCAAATGGCCAATTTAATACCTGGGGCAGACAAGGTGCTCCAAAAAATAACCAGAAGTTCAATTTACAGGTGATAGAATATAACGACCCTGTAGTTGCTTAAAACAAGGGTAACATGGCTAATCTCAAAACTCCAGCTCTCTCTAAATGGTTTGCAGCTTAAAATAGTGACCTTCAATGTATAGTGCCTGAATCAATCTGAGAATCTCCTAAAAGCACAATGGTACATACTAGTTTCTGGACTAGTGGTTTATGGTAATCTTTAAATTAAGTGTAGGACATCTGCATTCCCTCCCGAATTTTGAGAAGTTGATTTGAAGGGTAACATTATAGCTAATTATATAGTTCTCACCTCCGTGATGAGACATGCCCTTGGGTTTCAGATATCCAACTTTCTGTCCAAAACAAGTTGATGAGTTACACAACCAAATTGAAAAAGGGAAAATTCTATATGCCACACTTTCATCTCATTGTGTAAGAGGTGGCACATTTATCACCATTGGATGATATGTCATCCAATAGTGATAAGTGATCTTACATAGTGGGATGAAAGTGTGATGGGAGTATGGTGTGTAGCATTACTCTTGAAAAAAAACAAACCCAAGCATGCGTACCCGCACAAATAGGAGAAAGAGAATATAATTGACAGCTAAAAAGAAAAGAAATTTACAATTAATCCGGAATTCCTTGCAGACTATTTGACAAAACAAATTATAAACGGGGGCCAAGGGAAAAATTGGGAGATTTCTGGGTACTTTTAGACTAAATACCTCAGAAGGAAAATAAATTTCTTCAAAGCAATGAGACGAGGCAGACACACCCTTTGATCCATTACTTCAAATGGCATACCGAAACTCCCAAACCAGAAACTCTAATAAGAGAGAGAAAAACTCTAAAGATTCTCACTTGCCCACCCTGTCTAGGCTGCATGGCTCTTCATCTGAAAAACAATTCAAGTATTATCTACTTGACAGATGGTATTTCATGAAACTCTTAATAGCATTATCAAAAACAGATTATCTAAAATTTTGCACTATCACGGGTCATCCATAGAATCGGACCCCAGAAACCGAAAAATCCTCTTGCTTACCAACCAATGACCAAACATAAGTGCTTTTTTTGGTTTTCAAGAAAAGGCAAGGGAAAGGGAAATTGAGCAAAATTAAAAAAATATCGGCAAAAATTACCACTCAAGTGTGTTTTTCCCTCCACCCAGAAAAAAACACCGAAAAAAATCACAGCTTGCATAATTAAGCTTGGTATTCAATTTCTAACAAAATATGAAGATCAAAAACCGATAAACGAGGATATTAAAAAAGAATATAAACTCTTAAGTCATCGCCACAAAATGAGGAAAAAAAAACATATATTTGAAAGAAAACACAAATGAGAAGAGAATTTGACCTAATGTAACAGATTCGAACCTAAAAATACAAATTGACCATCATGTCGAATCTCGCTCCCTCTCACTTTCCTGTCTCTCTCTAGAATTTGGAAAATTGGGAGAAGAAAGAGGAACCAAAGGAGGAAAGGAATGAGAGAAGAGAAAAACAAAAAAGGGATCTCAGAGCATATGTGGATTAGTTAGAACCTGCATTTGCATTTGCATTCGCTTGCAAGCTATCATTCACCACCATAACCAAAAGGAGAATTGGAAAGAGACGGAGACGGACGCAGACACGGAATATTTTCCTTTTTGCTGTTGTTTTTTATTTAAAAAAAAAATCTAATCCTCGTTGCTTAAAAAAAAAATTAATTAAAAAATAAAGACAAAAAATCAGAGATTCTTTTGATCTCTATAGGAGACTCGTAGAGCTCGGATGGTGGAAACGTCGAGATTTGGAGGAGGGATGAGCGAATTCCGGCGAGAATACGCTCGCCGGACACTCGCTGAGTTAGAGAGAGAGAGAGGGGGTGGGGTGGTTGTTAGTTGGGTTTGAAAAAGACGACAAAATAGAAAAGAAATAGGCGCGCGGGGGGGACGCTTTGTGCCTGTCTTGCTTTTATTTTAGCTGGCTGACTCGCTGGCTGGCTGGCTCCAAACCGATTTGATTTTACTACTACTGTTTCAGCTATTCAGCTCAGCCACAGAGCCCCGCTTTATCTGAGACTCGTAAGGCATAGTGTTTGATAGTTGAATAATGATATATACATAATATATTATATATAATAATATTTTATAAAAATATTCTTATTTTATAATATTATTATTATGTAATATATTATATAAAATAGTGTATAAATTATTTTTCTTACCGATTGCGTATGTTGTGCTTTTGGTACGTACGGATTCGTGGACCCAACTCAACGTCCCTCGTCAGCTCGGCTCTCTCCATGCTATTTATTACCCTTCTTTCCTTTTACAGTTTACTTTTACTAACCTTTGTACGAACTTAAATTATGTTTGGATGTGCTCATCATTTCATTTCATTTTAAATCTTGGTGAAATTTATTATTTTTTAATTTTTTATAAAAATTTAAATTCATTTCAACTTATTTTATAAATTTAAATATATATATATATCAATTTATTTATATTTAAATACATTTCAATAAGATTCACAAAATATTATTATTTATAAATTAACTTAAATCATATGAAATCATCATTTCATTTTAAATCAAATATTGATGAAATTTATTATTTTTTAATTTTTTATAAGAATTTAAATTCATTTCAACTTATTTTATAAATTCAAATATATATATATATATCAATTTATTTATATTTAAATACATTTTAATGAGATTCATAAAATATTATTATTTATAAATTAACTTAAATCATATGAAATCATCTTAATATTGTAGTGCAACCTTATCCTCTTCTTTCCCACTGAATGTATCCGAAGTCTTGTAAATTTTTTGGAAAAAAACTTTCAGAATTTTTAATTTTAACATTTTAATCTTCGATTTTTGAAATTTTTTTCTAACTAACTCGTACGTACCCTCGATTCAACTAGTTTATTAATAACTTAAGTTGGATGAAATTTTTATTATCCTAATATTACTTTCCACGGTTTTATGTATTTTTAGCATGCAAGAGCCCCGACTACTTTTACCTATCCATCCATTATTTTGTCTAGTATAGTGTACGGTTCATGGTAATATTTTAGTTAAGTTTTAGCAATTAGGGATTGTTATTAGAAACAAAACATGGAGGATGCATGCTGACACTCACAAGTTTCATAAAACATTTACCTATCCATCCATTGTTGCATACAACAAAACACGGATCAAAATACAGAATATATAGGCCAAAAAAATGTATTGTTCATGTAGCTGGCGATCATGTGCTAGCTGTTTATGAACATCATGTACTGTTCATGTAGTGATGTATTGATCCTGAGGATTATCTAATTTTACATCTTTGCAAAACCAGAACATGCTTGATTGGGACCTAGCTAGATCGGCATAATCAATAGACAGACCTCGTTTGTTTTCATATATGAGATAAAATGAATTGAGATTAAAATTAAAAATTAAATAAAATATTGTTAGAATATATTTTTATAATATTATTTTTATTTAAAAATTTGAAAAAAAAAATTGAATTGTTTATTTTATTTTATTTAAAAATTTGATGAAATTATAATAATTAGATAAGATGAGTTAAAAAGTTTCCTGAAAATAAACGAAACCTTAAGAAGCGTCGATTTTGTGAAAAGAAAAATGTGAATCTCTTTAGGACCGGAAAAGGTTTTCCCAGAGGTTGGTGCAGGAATCCGTCTACAATTAGCTTGCGTTAGGTATTTACTAGTTAAGAACTTCTAAGCAAACTTGATTCTTTAATTTCGAGTGTCGTGTACGAAATGGTTTTAATTTTGTAACAAAACCAACTACGTACGTTTGAGAATTTACAACGATATAAGATCATCCTTCATTCCCCTTGTCCACTCCAAGATCGAATAATATAGTAATTCATGTATAGTTTTAGTTCATTATTGAATAATTAATACTCCCTCGATCTACTATCTTTGTGGATTTAAAAATAAAATAAATGAATGCAACGGCCAGACATGCATGCATTATATATATATAGTACCACAGTACTTTTTATTTTCTTTCTGGTTAATTAGCTAGCTAGGTACGTAGAACAAGTTGATATACTTTCAATAATTAATATTTGATACTGGAATTAATAAAGCGCTTTGTATTTCAGTTTCATCATCCATGTTTCGTGCATCCGAAAAAAGCTGGCAAAAATATTTGTGTCATGTGTTTTAATGTGATATTAATTCATGACAACGGTGTAAAGACTTACCACAAAAATCCCCATCAAGAGGTAATGGTTTGTTACTAGGCGATCGAGAGCTAGCTCCTTCGTCATCCTCCACAACGGCCTTTCGAAAGGGTAGAGGATAGAGTTGTGAGTTGACTTTTCGATATAGTGACATACACGATTGAGTTACAACGTCCTTGCAATGAAGTCCTCGTTGTTTTCATAATTCTTGTCAACTCATTTTATCTTATCTAATCATTATAATTTTTTTAAATTTTCACATAAAATAAAATAAACAATTCAACTGTTTTAAATCTAAAAAAAAAATATATTAAAAAAATATATTTTAAATATAATATTTTATTCAACTTTTTAACTTTAATCTTAATTTATCTATAAAAACAAACGAGATCTAAGTTAGCATGCAAGCTACCTTATAAAAGTTAAAGTCGACTTTAAAGCAACTATGTAAAATCTAAAACGTCAATAGTTTTTAATAAAGTGATGCTATCCTGTTATTTAGTTGCAAAAATGATTGTAGAAAAAGTTGCATAAATCTTATCATTCTTGTTGGTAATGGATATCCCATGATCCATGATGTGCCTACATGGATGGAGAAGTTATTAATTAACTTTCTACCACTACCACTAATCAACTTCATAGAAAAAATGTGCAGTTAGTGCAATATTGACACAAACATTTAGCGGGGAGAGTAAAATTAAATGTTGATGATAGTGCATTGAATAACCCAAGAAAATTTGATGCATGAGGAGTGATTCGGAATGCACATGGTGATCTTATTACTGCTTTCGCGGTTGATCTAGGGCATGGCTCTAATAACCTGGTTGAAGGAATGAGTCTTCTACATGGCTTATGCATTATTGCAAACTTGGGACTTGTGCATGTTAACTTGGAGCTGAATTCAATTATTGTGGTTCAATGGATTAAGAACTTACGTTGTGATCTTTGGTGCTTTGAAGAATTTTTGGAGGAAATTCTTTCTACTTTGACAGGTTTGAATTTTACAATTTCACACGTTTATAGGCAAGATAATGCTCCGGCAGACTTTTTGGCACGCATGGATGCTAATGGTTGTAGCTACATTTGGAATGATCTTCCTTTTCTTCTAAAAGGCTTACTTAAAACAGATAAGTTAGGTCTTCCTTATTTGAGATTTCGGTTTTAAGGTGCTTATTATTTTTTGTTTATCATGGTGATTTTATGTCATTTTAATGCCCTTGTAGTTACAGTTTTCTTCCGTCATAAGTGAAGGCACTCAATAAAATCTGGAGGTTCCGCTCTCCTTTTATGAAAAAAAAAAAAAAAAAAAAACTTCCTAGAAGTTAATTAACCTCATGTGAAAACTCTTTAAATAAGAGTTTTACGTATATTAAATTAGTGTGTGTACAAAAAGTGTACGTACAAAACAAAACCTCTCATTTCTCTCTATGATTTTCGAGAGAAACCATTTAGATATCTTAATCTTGAAGCATGAAACTTTTTTAGGAGACTCTAGTAGTCTTCTAAGTGACGTAGAAGTGCAATCACAAAAAAGTAACGTGGGTTGTAAGACCAGCAAAGATCCGTCCTTGTGAAAATTTCTCTTATTGAGGTAATTTGAATTAACCTTATTTAACATTGGTATTAGATTTTATGCTGCTTGTTTTCGCTCATATGAATATGATTACATGTTGTTTGATGCTTTAGAATGAATTTAAAAGCATGTAATTGATGATATGCCATGATTGGTTTGTGTTTCGAATTTTTTATTAGAGGCTACGGTATGACATGTTTAAGGTTAATTTCTCTACATAAAAGCATTCCTTATAATTTCATATATATGTTTCTTAAATTTGGTGAAATTTCGATGCATATAGAAGAAGAAATTTGAAACCCTAATTTTAAAGTTCATGTTTGGACCTGCATCTGATTTTCTGGGAATAAATTTTATATGGTTAGAAAGGTTTATGAGCTTTAATTTGACATATCATATACTTAATTCAGACTTAATATGAGTAAGTTATGACCGATTGAAAATATGTGATCGAAATCGGGAAAAACCAAAAATTTGGGTTGAGGAAGAAGACGATGAACAGTATTTTTTTAACAGTCTCACTCTCGAACACAGAGAGTGTGGTTCACCCTTAAACTTGGGGTGCATTTTTGCTCACTTGATCAACACATATACACATTAAGATGGCTGAATTTTATATTTGGATGTCAGAAAACACCGTGAAAGGCAAAGGTGATGTACACTCTCCGCCACGACAAGTGAAGCAAAGATAAGATAGCCTCTAGAGCCAAAACAAAGCCACATACATATAAGGGTGCGTGGGGGCGTGTGCGGCAACTTTCAGTGTTCAATTTTTATCACGTGTGGCACGTTTACTTTTGTATTGATGTCTAAAGTTGGTTCATATATTTTTTGAGGCCGAGAGCCGAAAACAATATTTTGTAAATTACTTTTGACAAAATGTTTAAAAAAAACTTCATAATAATAAAAATTATTTTGGGACACTAGTCATACTTCCTCAAGTCTAATTTTTCTGTATTATATTAATATTTATATAGATTATTTGGATGCATGTATTGAATTATTTGTTAAATACATATCTATATTGAATATATGTTCTTAAATTTGATGACCTATTAAACCCTTCTCATTATTTGAGAATGTGGGTTCTCTATCCATTGAACCATTATGGCTACTACTATGATTAGATGTTTGAGCTCATTTTTCTTTTAAATGGATAGAGTTGACATTGGTAATTTGTTGGGCTCATGTGTAATGTATATATTTATTTTATGTGAATAGATAAGGTGTAGTTTATAAGTATATCAATAATATGTCATCCCTATTTATTTATCGTTTTCCTAGAAGATTTGTTGTAGGATTTTTTTAAATATAGTATTGGGAATGTAGTTTTATTATTGAGGTTATATAAATGGATGTGTTTTACGTTTATCGATATACTTTAAAGTCACCTTAATATGATGCACCAAATTACCAATGAAGCTTCGCGTGGAGCCTATGTGTGCAATGTGTTTAGTGCAATAATTATGGATTTTTCATATTTGATGAATGGATTATATGTGCTTGAGTTTTAAGTATTTTTTTAAAAAAGAACTTTATAGTGGGAGATGATTACTAGTTTTTCGTGAAATTTTCAATCCCAATATGTAGGAAGGAATTTCGTGGTCTATTTAGATTTTGGGATAAGATTAAATGTGTACTAATGTCAATATCGCGCAATGAAGATAGTAATAATGGCCACTAAGAAGTAGTTGCTGACCTTACTAAAGTAGAGAAACTGGATGAGACCAACTATGATATGTGGTATAAGAAAATCCAATATCTGCTTAATGAACAAGAGGTTCTTGAAAATCTTTCTCATCTTATTATACAACCTGAGGAATGGAATACTTCTCAATAGTCATGATAAGGAATCATATTAGGCTTGGGCAAAGAAAGATAATTGCGTGTGCGCTTTACCATACTTAGCAACATGCACAATGATCTTGTTGGAGAATGTGAGAACTGCCCAACTGCCCAAGATATGTGGAACCAACTAAAAATTGTCTATGGGGGGACATCAGTTACTAGGCTCTATGCTCTCACTTTGAGGTTTGAGCAGTGTGTTATGGACCCTAAACATACTATGATTGAGTATTTGAGGTCAATGTCTACCTAGATTTGTGATCTAAATGCTATTGACAATAATCTCACTGATGAACAGCAAGTTACCATTATGATACAATCTTTGTCCGAGTCAACATGGGGGCAAATAAAGCTCGTTTTGACAAAATGAAAATATTAAGACTTTTACTGATATATCTCGCCATTTGTAGCTAGAGGCTGAACACATAAATATGGACCGTAATACTTTTTTTGTTGTCCAGCTAGGGAAGTGCAAGGCATTCAGGCCTAAGCGCAAGCAATATGGGATATCTGTTGGAGCAGCAAATAGTCTTAAGCCAAGGGATGAAAAAGTAACAAAGCACCGTACAGACAAGTATGCTGGCAAGGACAAGTCCAAATTGAATTGCTATAACTATGGAAAAGTGGGATACTTTACTCGTGAATGCACTAAGGCAAATAAGGTATCCATTGAACAAAACTCTATCATTTACTTATGTTTGTTAATATATTTTTTGTTGCTCACTCAATTCCTAAATGGATTGTAGACACAAGAGCAACCAAGCATGTAGCTCGAGATCGAGTTGGGTTCATAGATTATAGAAGAATATTAACTGGCAGACAGTACGTTATATTGGGTAACGGAACTCGAGAAGAAGTGCTTGGAGTTGGCACCTACCAGCTCAAGATGTGTCTCAGGCGCTTGTTACTTCTTCATACTATATGCACCTAATGTTTAATGTAATCTATTTTCAGTTATTTTTATGCTGGAACTTAGTTTTACTTTTCACTTTGATGACCATTAGTTGGACTTTTATTTGGATAGGACTTTATATGAACATGGTTTTCTTTCGAATAGTTTCTTTATGTTGGATTTAGATAATTCCTCATTTTCTTTTATGTCTTTAAATGATGATGATGTTGTTTATAATTTATTAAAATGATATGCTAGACTAGGCCACATCGGAAAAGATAGAATGGTTAGAGACTAGCTAGAGAGGCCTATTGGGGTCTCTCGCTAATGTAAGTCTACCTGAGTGTGAGTCTTGTTTAGCTGGTAAGGCCTGTAGAAAGCCTTTTGAAAAGACCCCTAGGACATCTTATCCTTTAGAGCTAGTTCATTCTGATATTTGTGGACCTATGAATGTGAAGGCACGCCATAGCACCTCTTATTTTCTCACATTTCTAGATGACTACTCATGTTTCAGTTATGTCTATCTGATCTCTCATCGCTTTGAAGCATTGTAATGTTTCTAGTGCTTTGTGATTGAGGTTAAGAATTAGAAAGAAATAAATTTAAAAGGAATACGCAAACAATTAATGATTCCTGGCACACCACAACAAAATGGTGTTTCAGAAAGGAGGAATCATATCTTATTGGAAATGGTTTGATCGATGATGGCGCAAGGTAACCTGCCAATATCATTTTGGGGGATGCTCTTCTAGCAGCTACCTACATTTTGAACTGTGTACCTTCTAATTCATTCCTTCAACCCCATATGAATTATAGAATGACACAAAACCAAATTTGGAACATTTGCAGCCTTGTTGTTCAGTGGGTTATGTTCACACCACTTCTCATAAATATAGGAAACTTGGCCCTAGAGTAAATAAACATATCTTCATAAGATATTCAGAGAGCCCAAAGGGCTATGTAATGTTTGGTGAACATTCTAATTGAGTGATGACAGAAATAGAGTCGCGTGATGTCACATTTATCGAGAATGATTTTCCTAATATTGGTGAATCAAAGAATGATCTTGAACTTTTTGAGTTGCAAGAACTTGAGGGTGTTACACCATCTTTTGGAGAGGGTGTAGAATTATCATATTATAGAATCGTAAAAGATGGTGAGAATGACTTACCTCCTACTGAGAGTGTACCACTAGAAAATAACTCACAAGAATCTCAATTACGTAGAAGCAAACGTGGAACCATTCCTCGTTGTCATTTTGAGATTCAAGGTGAACCTTTCATGTGTGCTTGACTTTGATGAACTTCTTATGAGAAAGCATTGAGTTCACATGTTTTAAATAAATGGCTAGCTGCTATGAGAGATGAGATGAATTCTATGGTAAAGAATCAAGTTTGGGAGTTAATTGATCTTCCACCTGGGTGCAAATCTATTGAAAACAAATCAGTTTTAAAAATTAAGCTCCAGACAAATGCATCAATTGACAAGTATAAGGTCCAACTCGTGGAGAAGAGTTATACTCAAAGAGAGGTATAGATTATGAAGAAACATTCTCCCCTATGGTGAGACTAGCTTCCATTCGCCTCATTCTAGCTATAGTTGCATATCTAGATTTGGAACTTTTTCAAATGGATGTGAAAACTGTATTTCTCAATGAAGTGTTAGACAAGGAGATCTATATGGATAAACATGTTGGTTTTGAGGCTAAAGGACAAGAGTGCAAAGTATTTCAGCTAAAACGTTTCATTTATTGCATTAAACAATCGTCTAAACAATGATACTTCAGATTTTATGAGACCATTACTTCAATTGGCTTTGAGATTCTAGAAGAAAACCATTGTGTGCATGTCAAACGTAAAGGGAAGAGTTTTTTAATTTTTTCTTTGTATGAGGAGATAATTATCACCATAAAAGAGTGGTTGTCCTCTACTTTTGAGATGAAGAACATAGGTGAAACAAATTATGTGTTGGGAGTTAAAATTTCAAGGGATTGATCTAGGAAGTTTCTTGATTTGTCTCAAGAGACTTAGATTAAGAAAATTCTAGAACGATTTCATATGCACAACTCCAAACACATAGACACTCTAATTGAAAATGGTTATACATTGAGCCTAGAATATTGTCCTAAGAATGATGAGGAAAGGAAAAAACAAAATGGCCAGAGTTCCTTATGCAAGTGCAATTGGAAGTCTGATGTACACTATGTTATGTACAAGACCTGAAATTTGCTTTGCAGTTGGATTGGTTAATTGGTTATCAAAGTAACCCAAGACCTATTCAATTGCAATCAGTTAAGATGATTTTTTTATACTTTCATGGGACAACAGACCTTGTTCTTTGCTATCAGAGTGGAGACATGAGACTGAAGGGTTATAACGATGTTGATTGGGCTAGTGACAAAGATGAACAAAAATCCACGATGGGTTATCCATTTATGCGTAGTGAGGGAGCTATTTTTTGATTTAGCAAGGAACAATCATGCATTGCTTTGTCCATGATGGAGTCAGAGTACGTTGCTTGTTCAATAGTTGTACAAGAGGTTGTTTGATTGAGGAGATTTTTTCAACGTCTAGAGGTTATGACTCTTGCAGATGAAGCCGTTAAGGTATACAGTGATAGTATGGTTGCTTTGATATATGCCAAGGATCCCAAATGCAATGACAAATCCAAACACATAGATATTACTTTTCACTACATTCGAGATGTTATTGCGCGAGGTGAGGTGATCCTACAACATATCTATACTAGAAAGATGGTAGTTGATCCTCTTATTAAGGATACTTGTACAAATGTTTTTCAAACTCATCTTAGGAGTTTGAGATTTCATTAGATTTGATATATGTTGTATTGAGGATACCTTAGATTTTATTGTATATTTGACACTATTAGTATCTATTGCAATGAGATTATTGTGTTCATCTCATATTATTAATTAATTGATATTAAGTGAAAAGCACACATGATAAAGATATTACCAGACAAAGATCCGTCTACTCACATGGATGCTCACCTTGGTGCTTAGAAAGCGAGCTAGTAAACATCTTAATGATTTTGGAGCATTCGAGATAAATTTAAAAAATGTCACCTTAGTATGCCTAAGAAGAGACTTTCAAGAGTCGTATATGAAGTAGTTGCACAACTTCATGAAACCTAATTAAGTGGAATATGAAATCTTAGGCAAGCGCTAGATGAGTGATTCTACTAAGAAACTCAAGTTAGAGCGCATTTGTGACAACTAGACTAAGATTCTTACGATGTTTGAATGTAACAAACCAATTAAGTGGGAATTCCGCCGTAACATACATTTCATATTGTATGTGCTATAAATAACCATATGAGGGAGTGATTCAATGGGCTCTGCTCCATCACTATGTGAGCCCTAATGGATCAATAAATGATCTATTCTTATGCTCTTGAACCTGGAACCATGTCATGAGATTAAAACTTGATGTTACTACTTTGGCATGTTTTATTAGGGCCACGAATGATACAATCTCGCTGAACATGTATAGGAATGAGTCAAGTCTAATTGAATTGACTTGAGCGTCAAGGGAAGATTGCTTGGATTCTTGTTATTTTATATCTCATAGCCCGGGCGATTATGTCATTTTGACTCGATATAATCATGAGCATATTATATAATATGAAGTCAAGAATCACTTTGACTTATAAACTCATGTGGGATTAAAGACCTTTTGACCTAGTGAGATCAAATAATCTGGGGCATAGATGAGATATTATGAGTGATGTACTATGTTAGTATAATGGTAACTTAATATGGTATTCCTACCCTTTGTCTTCTCGTCAGGTCGCACGCTTCGTTTTCTATGTGAGAGATAACTGGTTGAAAGATTAGGAGAAAATTGTTAATGGTTATAGCAACCATTGTGGACAAGTGGGAGATGTTGGTAGTGGGTACCCTTAACCCATGATATGTCCACATGGGTGGGAAAGTTATTAATTAACTCCCCATCACTACCACTTAACTTTAAGGAAGTTAATTAACCGCCTATTTGAAAACTCTTTAAATAAGAGTTTTATGTACATTAAATTAGTGTGTGTAGAAAAAGTTTACGTACAGAAGAAATGCTCTCATTTCTCTCTACGATAACCTAGGGAAACCATCTAGATCTCTTGATCTTTAAGTATAGAATTCTTTTAGCAGACTCTAGTTGCCTTCTAAGCAACGTAGATGTGCAATCACAAAAAAGTGGCATGGTTGTAAAACGAGTAAAGATCCGGTCTTGTGGACATTCCACTCTTGAGGTAACTCGAATTAATCTTATTAAACAACTCTAAAAACATTGATGGATTTGTTTGAAAATAAATTAAAATTGAGAGACTATTATTAATGTTTATCTAAAAAAAGAAGAAGCAATAAACTGAAAGACTAAAATGTGTTTTCCAATTAAATTGGCCGACTTGATCAAAGAGTGACCTCTCCTCACGTAGCTAGCTAGTCAAATTAGTGAAATATATATTACGAAAAAGCTAAACACAACCGCAGCCTTGTCCCCATTGCGGCCTCGGCGCCTACGTGGCATTAGTTCTAAACGACGTCGTGGCGATTAATTTGAAAACGCGGGCTCGAGTCTTTCGGTCTTCTTCCCCCCCGCATTCCATCCCCCTCTTCCCTTCCCCCGTAAAGCTCCATCCCTCTCTTCTTCCCCCTAATGCCATACCCAGAAATCCCCCACGCACGAACCCTAACCCTAACCTACCCTTCCCCCGCATCAGTTCTGCTCTTCTCTCCCCCACGCACGAACCCTAACCCTTACCACTTAATCCCTTCCGTTTCGCACGAACCCTAATCCCTACCACTTAATCCCTTCCGTTTCGCACGAACCCGAACCCTAACCCTAATCCCTACCACTTAATCCCTTCCGTTTCGCACGAACTCTAACCCTAATCTACCCTTCCCCTGCATCCCATCCTTCTATTCTGCACACACGCACGAACCCTAACCCAGAGAGAACATCCCTTTGTTTCGCACGAGCACGAACCCTAACCCAGAGAGAAAATCCCTCTGTTTCGCACGAGCACAAACCCTAACCCAGAGAGAAAATCCCTCTGTTTCGCACGAACCCTAACCCTAATCTACCTGTCCTCTTTAGCCTTGATACCCATAAACTCACGCGAACCCGCGAACAGTTCTCTCTTCTCCACGACCTCGCAAAGTTCCATTCCCATCGTCCTCCCTCTCCCCCGAACCTCCATCCCCGTCGTCTTCACCCCTGAGGTCGCGAGTGGACATGGTCCTCCCTGTGCTCGACTAACCCCCCAAGTTTTATTTGGATTGTTGCTTTTACTTTTATTCCACCAAATTTGTGCTGTGATTTTAAAGTATTCATTACTTGATTTGGAGATTTGGCTTGATTTGGATTCCGTTTATTTATATAGTTTGCAATTTGAATTAAATGGGTTTGGTTTGTACCTTGCCAATGCCTCTGCACAAAAAGCTATAGAATGCACGCTGCTACCCCAACTAGGGTTGGTTCGGTTCAGTCCACAACTAGTTTAACATGTTTGTCATATGCTGAATGATGTGGATTGCTTTTTTTTGTCATGTTTCTCAACTAGTTGTGGACAACTTATTATTTTTTGCTTTGTCAGGCAGCCTTTTTTTAAGAACAGTTTGCAGTATTTAACATGCTTGTCATATGCTGTTAAATGTGGATTGCAGCATTCCAAATCAATCATAAACCAAAAGAAAATGGTTAGTTTGGGTGCAAGTGGTTGCTCAGATATTATTTTGTACGTCAAACAAAATAACAATCTAGCAAGGGGAGCTATATTTTGGAAATACATCCTGCCTGCATTAAAATCACAAGATAATTGAATTTTAAATCTCTTGCAATGCAAATCAAATTATAGAATAACATTTTAAGCTTTTATAGTAACATCTGTCTATTTAACATTGTATAATAACATGATGTGTCTATATTTATCCCAATGGTAAGGGGAAAAAAAATTAGCTTAGATTAATAAAACTGGTATTGCTTTTTATATGCCTTCATTTCCTTGGTTTCTTCTTCGTCAATTCAGCATCTTTTTTATCCTGTGTGTTGGGTGAAGACATCCAACCACCACATACATGGTTACACGTCTGATGTTGTTCTGCCCCTTGCATGTTGCATGATATTTTCATGTTAGGGCAGGGGCAGTTCAAATACTGAATTAAAACTTCCTGCTATTCAATTTTATTCCACCATTATAAAACTGTTATTCAATTGTTTTATGGATAAATCTTAGAATGTCATCATCATCTTCATCAATATCTTCTTCATCTTTTCCCAAAAGTACTTTGGGAAAACCATTGTGCTTTTGCGAGCTTGAAGCCACATTGAAATGGTCAAGTACTGTAAAAAATCCTAGAAGACCTTTCTTAGGGTGTTCAAAGTACAATACTCAGGTAATTACATTATTTGTTGTCCGAAACATTTTTTATATATATTAATTTCATATATAGTACAATTCATTCATTTCTAATACAATTCGATTTATGCATGAAATGAGCAGGGCTTACCATACTGTAAGTTTTTCAAGTGGTTGGATGGTAATGAAGTAATTGACCTACAAGTTGAAGAAAGAACAACAGAACTGTTAAAGAAAGAGAAAGAGGTCGAGAAGATACTCGAGCTTCTTGAAAAGAGGGAGATTGAGCTGCGTAAGATAGTGGATCGCCTCGAGAGGGTGCAGATGGTACTATCCAATAAATGCGATGATGTTATACAAAAGGAGTTGGTGCTTAATGCACAAGAAGTTAAAATTAGGCGTGTAGGCACGCTACTTCGGATTTATTGTTATTTTGCATTTGTACATATATGTTACCTAGTGTTATATAAGTAATTTGGGATTGTTGTTAGTTCTATGTTTAGGTATTGGACTTCTAGATTTGTTTTATCTTTGTATTGGACTTCTAGATTTGTTTTATGTAACTTGTATTGGACTTTTAGATTTGTTTTATCTTTGTATTGGACTTGTACATTTGTCTTAAATTTTTATTGGACTTGTACATTTGTATTGGACACAGTTTATGTATTTCATTACAACCAGTTTATAGTTCAGATTAATTATTATAGTGCTGTATCAGTGTTTCAAAGTTCACTTCATGGGCTGAACGAATTATAGTGTTGTATCAGTGTTCAGATTAACATGACATATTTTCTGCAAAGGACCAAAAGATTAATTAGCATCATATGGAATTATGGATTATAATAGCAGATTGCATTAAGCCCAACCAGCCTCAATTGGATATCTCGGCACATTCAGCCCAGCAAAATACAGTTCTGCTATAATATTGCATTCTTTTAGTTTACTTACAACCTTAAAGAGCATTAGACAACAAACCATTATAGGTCTCGGCAAATGACAAACTCCTGCCTAATGTCTCGGCACATGACAAACCAGGAGACATACCATCCTCATTACAATACTTAAAAGTGAAAAAAACACCAAAAGCAATGCATACCATCCTCATTCCAAACACTTCAAAAGACTTGGAAAAAACTGAAGCTATTCATCTCAAATAATCCACCCATTACAACAAAGTCCTTTGCTCAAATAAACAAAATAATTCAAATCCACAATTAATTTATCAAATCCAACCATTACAACAAACCTACTAGCTTCTCAAATAAACAAAATAATTCCAATCCACAACTAATTTATCAAATCCAACCATTACAACAAACGTACTAGGATCTCAAATAAACAAAATAATTCAAATCCACAACTAATTTATCAAATCCAACCATTACAACAAACGTAATGGTTCTCAAATAAACAAAATATATCTAATCCACAACTAATTTATCAAATCCAACTTATTACAACAAACGTAATGGTTCTCAAATAAACAAAATAATTCCAATCCACAACTAATTTATCAAATCCAACCATTACAACAAACGTACTAGGATCTCAAATAAACAAAATAATTCAAATCCACAACTAATTTATCAAATCCAACCATTACAACAAACGTAATGGTTCTCAAATAAACAAAATATATCTAATCCACAACTAATTTATCAAATCCAACTTATTACAACAAACGTAATGGTTCTCAAATAAACAAAATAATTCCAATCCACAACTAATTTATCAAATCCAACCATTACAACAAACGTACTAGGATCTCAAATAAACAAAATAATTCAAATCCACAACTAATTTATCAAATCCAACCATTACAACAAACTTCTTGGTTCTCAAATAAACAAAATATATCCATTCCACCAAATAATTTATCAAATCCAACCAACGTAATGGTTCTCAAATAAACAAAATATATCCATTCCACAACTATTTGTTTAATTTAACAAATAACAAATATATCCATTACAAGAAACGTACTAGGTTCGCAAATAAATAAAATTTATCAAATCCACAACTAATTTATCAAATATATCCATTACAACACTATCCCGAAGCACACCATACCTTCAATAAAACCAATCCAGATGTTTTTTATCAAATCCAACAAAAAGTTTATCCTAGAACCCATCATTGCAACGGTTGTGATTCATCTAATCCAAATTGCATCTGTAAATAATAAACAACAAAATAATATTATTCAAGTAATATATATTACTATATTATTTGAAAAAAAAGCTATGAACCACTTACGCTTTCTTAACTCTGCATCAATATTTCTCATGGTTCGGTTCCAATAACGTCTACAGCCACACTTTCTCTTTCTGGAATAGCCTGCTGAAAATTAAACGTAAATATATAACCATTACAATGGAAATTAGTAATAACTTTATATATAAACCGGAGCGAATATACCATCTCAGAAGAGCCAAATAAATTCCTGCATACTTCTACGATCGGTGTATCTCCTCTATCCACTACTTGGGTATGTCCTCCATCCCGCTAATGATTGATTTAACAAAAGAAATTAAAATTAAATAATGGTTCTTCATCAACAAAATATAAACAAAAAGCGGGTATTAAAATATCATCACCTCTTTACGCTTCCCCTTTGCTGGTGCTTTCTTGGTCTTTGCTTTAGCTTTCCGCATGTCTATCTCCATCCTGGATGCTCTTCTTAGAGATGGAGGTCTGCCTTTACCTCGCACAACATGCGGACTACGTACTTCCCTAGAACCATCGACCGTAGTGTCCTTTGCCGTATTATGAACATTGGAACCAATTTGAGTCATCGATGGGGGTTCTTGATTGGCACGATACAAATCAATCATTGCATATAACCTAGTGCTCGCATCCTCATAATGCTCTCTCGAACCCGATGCGAGAGTAATCATCTTATAACAGATATTTAAAAGACTTGATTATCTATTACAATCTGCCCGTTGTTCCCCTCCATCGTATCTGCTGTGGATTAATGTGTATCGCCTTTTAATATCTTTCCTCCATCGATCTAAAATGTACATTTCTGGCAAAAATTTAATATCGTTACACCTGAATACGGCCAAAATATGCCGACACAATATCCCCCTCATCTCAAATAATCCACAAGAGCACTTTGCAACTACATCTTCGCCACTAAAGTTCACAAAATGGGTAACCGGCTTAGTGAACTCTTCTAAGATGATTACTTCATCCTCTACCATATAGGTTTTTACTGCACCTTCACTTTTATCTAACTTTGGATTCAAGTCAATGATGCCGTTGACTTGCTGCTGAACTTCCTTAAACTTAGCATTCGTGTACAACTCTTGAAACTTCTTTTCAATCGAAGATCTAGATATACAGGGGATTGTGGCATTAAATGACTGGAAGTCCGCAAGATTTTCATTCTCAATCTTTTTTTTCAACGCATTATCAAATTGGTCTACAAACTCCTTCAAGTTTGTTCTAGCATGAACATAACCATAAAAAAATGCATTCATGCTCTCGCTTCGCTGCGTTGTACTCATTCCAGCCCAAAAACACTCCTTCAGAAATGCCGGTACCCAATGTTCACGCTCAACATATAGGCTTTGCAACCACGCATTCTCATGTAAGTTGTAAGTGTTAATCAACTGATCCCAACATTTCTCGAACTCATCAACAAGTTGGGTGTCATAGACACATTTCATCAATGAATTTTTCATGCCAGTTTTGTACGAACTATATGAGCCAAGCTTCTCGGGGACTTTCTTTAGTATATGCCAAAGACAAAATCTATGCCGGGTTTTTGGGAAAACAATTGCGATAGCATTTTTCATCGCTCTATCCTGATCAGTGATAATAGCCTTCAGAGCCAAACCATCCATGCATTGCAACCATGTCTCGAATAACCACACAAAGGTCTCGGTATCCTCACTGGAAATCAGGCCTACCCCCAACAAAATTAACTGTCCATGGTGGTTTACACCAACAAATGGTGCAAAGGGCATCCCATATCGATTCGTTAGGTACGTGGTGTCGAATGTGACCACGTCACCAAAATCTTGGTACGCTGCTCTACTACGAGGGTCTGCCCAGAAGACGTTTTTTAACCTCCCCTCATCATCTATATCCATCATATAAAAGAACCCAGGATTTTTGTACTGCATCCGTAAAAAGTAATCCTGGAGCGCTCCAGCACCACCTGCTCCAAGTCGTAAATGTCTGGCCTTGTCAATATAATTACGACAATCCTTTTCCAAAAATGGGAGGTTCTCAAATCCACCCGCGCCAACAACAAGAGATCCGTAACTCTTATTCGTTCGGATGCCAGCCAAATCATTTGTATCAAGGACCCTTTTTACGGCATCACTAACTTCTCTATTACATCGAAAGAAACGAGATTTCTTGAGACTGAGACCGTGGTTATGGATATTATGTACTGTCGTCAACCGAAGCACACCATCTTGCCTTAAGGCATTAATCTTTGCCTTACATTCAGTTTTCCCTGTCGGACGTGGGTTGGCAACATTCAACGTCCTATTCCGGGCCTTCCCACCGCGGGCACAAGCAAGGGTGACATATCTAACAGACTCATCTTCTCCCCTCTCGGTCCGTTTTGTCATCACCCCAAACCCGCATTTCTTACCATATTCCTTATAATAACTTAATAAATCTTCAAATGAATTAAACTCCATTCCCGATTTTGGCTCTTCAATTGTATCATCATCATCCACTTGGACATTCTGAGATTTCTTAGCACTGCCATCTTCAGGTTTCATAGGACTTGGTCTATCCTCAGTACATTCTTCAGCTCTAGGGGATCCACATGGCGCTTCAGTTTCCCCACCATCAGGTCTATTATCCTCTGAATCAACTATTATGCTTGTGGCGGAGCTTGTATTGCTGATAGGAGCCGGCGGTTCCATGATATGTTGAAATGGATAACCAGCATTCTGCAATAAACACAAAAAGTTTGCAATTAAATTCCTACAAAGAAGCCAACTTATTTTTTTTTTAATAGGTGCAAAGAAACCAACTTATTAAGAATAAATCCTAATCAGTTATCATCACCTGTATGTTGATTGGATATTGGTTGCCAACCGGATATGGTAAAAAAGTCGGTGACCACGTAGGCACTGGTCCAAAGTAACCCGGCATGTAATTTGGAATATTTTGACTAGTTGATGGTATGGCCTAACATGTCATTAGATAAAGTTATTTATGTATTTTTGAAATAAATATCGACTGAACAATACCAATGTCATTGATATATTAAATCGTATAACATACATACCTCGGATGGGGGATTTGAGCTAGATAATGTTTGCGTACTTGGCTGTTCTTTTTCGTTTCCCATTCTGAAAATTAGTATAAACTATCATTAAACAGCTGCCATCTGTATGTTTCAAGCATCTTAAACACCACAATTCTTTTTTTTTTTATTGTATCTATATGATGTGCATATGTTGCTTCCCCTCATAAGAGGAAAACAAAGATATTTTCTGGGTGAAAACTATGCAAAACAGCTAAAACAAAGATGTACATCACATATAACGCAGTACCAGTACCCACCATTAAGCTGTACATCACATATAACCTAGTACAAAATTCAAATCCAACGAATCTCATTGATTATCTTCCAATACAAAATCCAACGAATTATACTTTATGATCCAAATGTGGGACATCCCGTGTCATTGGAGTAAAAGTTAGAGAAGGTGAAAAATCCAAATCAAACTCAAGCCCGTTTGCTTGATTGTGTGATCTCTCTCAATAAAAAATAGATAAAAAAGGTAAGAAGATGGTCAGTTCTTTTCATTTCGCAAGTATGAAGTATCTATATAAAATTCATACTTTCTCTACGAGCAAATGTTTTTTTCCTGAGAGAAAGTATAGGAAGCGGACAGTATTGCGTGCGTGCGTGCGTAGAATCGTAGATGTTGAACCAAAACTGAAGCGATTAAAGACCGAGGGTGGACCTGGCTACATTTGGGTGAGAATCTTGACCCAAATCTCGTGGCGACGAAGCGTGCAAAATCAAACGGTTGGGTCTAATTTTGGTGCAGGGTGTAGTGTCGGTCAGCCGCAAAGACTCAGTGAATATGAATGAGTTTTTACGACAATTTACGACAAACACAAAATCACTATAACCCAGTCGATCATGTCGATCGCCATCGAAAATGCACATATAATCACTATAACCCAGTACCCATTAAGCACATATAATCTCATACAAACACAAACTAAAACCCACCAACGGCAGTTTATAGACCTCGACTACCCATAGGAGAAGACAAAACTAAAACCAACCAAGAAAATGGGAAGTAAAATCCCACAAATCAGAAGCAAATGAAGATCTCTTACCCAGAAGAGAAGACCGCAAGAGAAGAACATGGAAGAAGACCGCGCGCAGCACAGATCTGGGTTTGGGGGGCTCTAGTTTGGGGGCGCTCTACTTTCTTCAAACCAAACGAAAAAGAATTCCCTCCTCCCGTGTGAGTAAATTTAGTTTTCGTGCTTTTTTTTTTTTATCGACTGACGTGGCAAATGCTACGTCAGCCGCGAAGCCGTGCCGGGGTTACCACCCGGTGGTATATAGCAGAACTGCTCAAGGATAACGCTTAGTTTCCCGAATTACGTGCCCCCTACCGTACCAGTGTAGTTATATTTTTTTTAACATTTGTGTGTGTGTGTGTGTGTGTGTTTTTTTTTAAACATTAAAAAAATACACACATAAATACTTTTAAAAAAACACATACTAATACATTGATCGATACACTTGGAGGAACCGTTTTCGATCACTCAAGCTTGCTCAATATAAGCTTAAAATTGTTTGTATTGGGACAGATAATTACTAGACTTTTTGGCTTGTATCTTAAGTGGTCGTATCGTAAGATTTGGGAGAGAATTTAATAATAAAAGAAGAGCACTTACATGTGGTCATCGTTGATCAAATATTCGAAGGGGGTAAGGGTTCTCAGTCTATCTTTATTTTATGTTAATGATTGTAACTGATGGAGAATCACACGCCTTTATATATAGATTGGCCATGACCGTTATTCACAACTTTCTTAGTGTTGCTTTATTCCTTCAAAGAATGTAACCAGGGCCGGCTCTTCCATTAGGCAATTGCCTAAGGCCCCTTGTATTAGAAGGCCCCAAAAAACATATCAAGTAGAATTTTTTAAATAGAAAAAAAATATCTAATTAAAAAAATTAATTAACTCAATGAGAATATCAAAAGTATCAAATAGATATTATGTAATTATTAGTTTTGAAAGTATCTCATGTAATAATTATTTTTGGTAGTCTCCTTCTATAAATAGATTTCGTTTTTTGTCATTATTAGTTTACTATATAATGTAAAAATTATAATGAGTACTTGTATGCTCTATTAAGACTTCTTGTTCCTTATATAAATGATGTACTTGTATGTTCTATTAAGACTTCTTGTTCCTTACGTTATTCTTTATAATTTTTAAAACAAGAGTGGAAGCAAAAGCAAAGATACTCTCAAATGAGTAGTATCTTTATTTTAATTACCCAGAGTTTTGATACAACTATAAAACTATTAAAATAAATATATCATATATTTAAAAGGATGTGGCACGTAAACCATCTTTAAGTCTCCCACTTGACTTACGTTACAGTCATTTCAAATCATATGGGTAGCCAAAACTGAATATGACCATAAACAAAACTACTCAAACCATAACCTTTAGAAGAAAGATATAATATATAAATCATAATGGTTATGTAATTTTATTAACATTTCCTTCCATGTATTACACTATATCAGTCTCTTTAAATAAATTTTCATATGTAATATATCTTTTTATGAATGACTTCCTATAAGTCATTCTGGGTCTATACATCATAGATTAGAAGCAAATTCTTTGTGTGCACAAATAAAAATATTATTATTAACAACAACAACAAGTATCGTATACAATAATCAAATCAAACATAAAATGAGCTCATTAACCCCATGCTTTCTACATGTATCAAAAACATTTTTATTGAGAGCCCTTTCGTCATGGGATCTGCAATCATAAATGATGTAGTTGTATGCTCTATTGAGATTTCTTGTTCCTTAACTCTCTCTCTATCTGATAGCAATATAATTTATGTCAATATCTTTATTTTTGCTCCCACTCTTCTTATTCTTAGAAAAGAAAACTGCTGCCAAATTATGACAATAAATCCTTAAAGGCTTAGATATAGAATCCACAACTTGAAGTTCTGTGATAAAACTCCTAAACTATTTTGCCTGTGAAGTTGCTTCAAAGCATGCTATAAACTTTGCCTCCATAGTAGATGATGCAATCATTGTCTGTTTGGTGCTTTTCCATGGTATGACACCTCCTGCTAACATGAAGACATACCCTGAAGTGAACTTTCTGGAGTTTTAACAACTCGCAAAATGAGTCTGAATATTCAACCACTTCTAGATAATCAACTTACTTATAAGTAAGCATATGATTTTTGGTTCCTTGTAAATATCTCATAATATTTTTAGCAACCTTCCAATATTCTATTCCAGGATTGTTTTGGTATCTTCTCAACATTCTCATAGCATATGCAATATCAGGTCTTATACAGACATGTGCATGCATTAAACTACATTGACTTAAATTGAATTTATCACCCTTTAATATGGGTGTTGCATTTGGTGTACGTTCATTCATTCTGACTTTTTCCAACAACTTTTCAATGTAGACTTTATGAGAAAGTCCTAAAATTCTTATAGATTTGTCTCAGTGAATCTCTATGCCTAAAACACAAGAGGACTCACCTAAATCCTTCATTTCAAAGCTTTGGAATAGAAATTTTTTGGTTTCATGTAGTAGACTCAAATCATTAGTTGCAAGCAAAATATCATCAACATATAAGCTAGGAAAATAAACACTTATTCCATGATGTTCTCTATCAAATCAAATGAAGTAATAATAGCATGAAATTTCAAATACCATTGACGGGATGCTTGTTTTAGTTCATAAATTGATTTCTTCAGCTTGCAAACTAAATGATCACTTTTAGGGTTAATTACACTTTGCCCCCTCCAACTATCACCAAATTCACAATGTTCCCCCGAAACTATTGATTGCATCAAAGTGGACCATCTTACTTTTATAACGTCCCAATCCCCCCCTTCCGCCTACGATGAGAGTTAAATCAAACGGAAAACTCACCCACGTGCTTCTCACATGCTAATCCTTCATTGCAAAGACAAAATCACCCCTCACTCCATCGGTTTCCATTTCCCCAAACTGAACTTCATATTCAAAAATCTCCAAATCCATGGCCAAAACGACTCGTTTTATTAATGCCGAAAAATGGTTTTGTTTCAAAGTGAAGAACGTCTGTCTTGAAGCCATTAGGAGCGATGGAGAAATAAGCTGGGGTCAACTGCAAAGAAGGTGGGCAACGACGAACCCTAACAAAGCTGCCAACCACGGTGTGAGCTGCCGACCACGACGTCGGTGTCCCCTTCGAGCTGTTAGTGACTCAATTGTAGAGGAGTTTTTTTGTAGAGCTCTCATTCAAATTGTTTTCTCCATCGCAGGTACCTCAGTGATTGTTAATATTGATAACAAATCTCCCGCCTTGATGTAGTTTAAGAATGCTATAAATGACTGTACGTTGTAAGGTGAAAAAATGATTCGAGTTTATTGTAGCTCAAGAATGCTATAAATGATTGTACATTGTAACTCAACAATGTTCCAATTTAATTGCCATGATATTGATTCGATACCATGCTTAGATAATGTTCTAGTTTAGTTTGTTAAGATTCTTTTCTCTTTTTGTATAAAGCTGCAGTAGTCTGTAAAGAATAATATTGATTCAAGTCTATAGAGTAGAAATTTTTTGGCTCATCAACCTCTCTTTTAACTGTTTCATTTCTACACTCATAATCCTGACATATTTCAGCAGGTTGTGAAAGATGTCTACTGGTTCATCTAGTACAAGCTGGGGTGGTAAAGCACCACTAGATGGCCCATTTTGCCGTTGCAATCTACGAGCACGTCTAAGAGTGTCAACTACTGATGATAATTACAAAAGGAAGTTCTGGAGATGCCCATATTGGACTCCTGGTTGTCAACATGGGAGTGGAGACAGGTTTTGTACATTTTTTTATTGGGTAGATGATGACCATTGCTCCACGTGCGGAGATGTGGTTGGCCAGCTACGAGATAGACTCCGGATACGGAGTCGTGAGTTCAAGATTGAGAAATCCGAATTGGAGGCTAACTTAGTGATGGAGAGGGAGCGTAGGGAGCATATCCAAGAGTTATGCAATAAGTTGAAGGAAAAATCTACGGAATTGGAGGCTAAGTTAGTGATGGAGAGGGAGCACATGAAACATATCCAACAGTTTTTGTATGAGGAGAAGGAAAAATCTAAATATTTGCACAAGAAATACAATAATTGCACATGGTGTGGTGTCATTGTAATTGTTCTAGTTGTTGCTGTTATCTACATGAAAATGTCTCATTATGCTGATGAAGGTCGTCGTTACTTGATGATAGCGTAGGATTGGTTAATGTAATTTTTTGGATGTGTATTGACTGTGGTTGTTGTTTTGAATTTAATTGTTGTATTGAACATCACTTGTTGTATGTAATTTGGTTATGGAGTGAATTTTGTGACAACAACTTACTGTGTTGATAATGATTAATAATAATATCACCTTACATATCAAAATCCCTCAATTGGAACATCAAGTCAATATTGCCAACAAATATTGTCACTCTAATAATGTCACCCTACTATAGACCATTACAACAAAAGTTTTCCAATAACAGTAATGTCATTAAGCCCTAACTACACCATTATAACAACAAGTCAATATTGCCAATTTGGTCGCTTCTGTTTCCCCTTTTTATCTTCGTTCATCCTCTCCACACGTGAAGATGACTCTACATTCTTCCCTTTTTGCACTGATGCATTAGCCTTGGCAGGAGGCACTTGGGGCTTGGGTGGCAGTTGACCAACTCTGAATTGCATGCCTCCCCTTCCAGGATTGCCCCAAGAACACAGTCTTCCTTGTGCTGGATTGCTTGTATCAACGTCTAAGTCCACAAACACAGGTCTACGTGTACTAGTCTGTGAGTGGTGGCCCCCAAGTCTTGCAGACCGCCTCCTGGGTGGTCGTTTGGCCAACATCTTTACACGACCCATATTGACTTGCAGTTGATTACTTTGGCCTGCCTGTGAAGTCTCTGACAAGGGAGTTTGCACTGTTGGACTTGTTTGCCATGTTGCTTGTGAAAGCGACGAAGGTGGAGCGTTCCCAGTTTGCATAGATTGGGTTGTTGGCTGTGAAGGCTCTGACATTGGAGGTTGTGAAATGACCTAGTACTACATTTAAATGTAAATTAACATTCTCAACATTTTCAAGCAATGGGGTTCTTATAACTCCTACTACAATCATGTCTTGGGTTCATAGACTTTATCTGGAAAGTTTGTTGCCCTCTAATCCAAGACCCATAAACCCGGTAAGGACATTTAGGGGTATTGCAGACAACAGTAACCCTATCCCCATCATTCTTTACAAATTTTATCGATTTACCTATATTTAGGTTCAACCTCCTTATTGTCTCTCTAAACTGTGCTGTAGATCCAAACTTCGTTCCAACAGATATTTTTGGCTTCTCCAAGTCAACAGCTTGAAACTCGGGAAACTTAAAATCATGATGTCCTTCGTCACCACTATGGACAGGAGATTGAAGGACGTCACTTGGTGTCATATCAGAACAATTACCTGCTAATTGTTAAAGCAAGCATTGTTTAGCAAGTTCTGAAAAATGAACACTAAAATAATAAACAAGAAAATAGAAGAGTATACCTATGTCATCCTCCTCTGGCCACCTTGGACCACTTCTGTCTTGATTCCTCCCTTCATCCTCCTCATCCTCAGCATCTGAGGAAGATTGTGGCTCTTTATCATCAACTGTCACTTGAGACTCAACACCTTTACTCCTTGGTTGTGCAAGCTTTGACCTCGATGTTCCCACTGTATTGACATCAATGTCATACAACTCATCCTCACTACTCAACACTTCTTTCCAAAATGGATCATTAAGTCCAAGGCGACGTGCTTCTGCTTCCTCCTCATCCTCACTCACATCCTCCTCGACATGATGATCATGCAAAGAAGACTGGTGCACTGAAGTTCGAGAATGAGACACAAGATACAAATGAGCCACTTGTTGATCCTGAAGCGCAGCCACCATAGACAGCACATCATGGTCAGATGTAAGCAATTTAAGACCATTGTGCATCCTCAAGCTAGGGTGTCTATAGTAGACTAGGTCACCTGGATGGTAACCATACTTGGCCATAATCGTCTGTATCTCAATCCATGATAGTTGATCCTCATCATATGGTTCATGGTACACATCAGTCTTACCCCCAACATATTCCCCATTCTGCCGCCTATCAATTATCCCACCATGATGGACTTGAAATAACAAATTCCTCGTAGCCATCCTACAAAATATTGTCTATTAAATTAGTCATGGACCGTAGTCAATTATTAGACCAACCATAAAGTAAACAAAAGTAAACTATTGGACCAAACGGATAAATTTGGTCATTTTCCTATGCAAGAGACCACCTCTGTGGTCCCTCTGTCACAACCCGACAATAAAGATAACAACAACACACTCATGTTATTGTGTTCTCAAACTGGGACAACTAACGCCACTCAGCAATGCACTAGCGTCATATTAGGAAGCATACAACATTGGACCCACCTATGTGCAATATTGGAGGGGGACATAATAAAAAACAGTACACTTTGACATTCCAAATTACTCAGTTTTACACGAAAAATATACAAATTCGATGAAGACAAAGATGGAGTCATTTTGAGATGGACTCACCTCTGCGACACCCATTGCGCGAAGAAGACAGATACCAACTTGATGAAGATGAACGAAAATATTTTATGAAGCCACTAAGATTGGTGCGAGGACGAACGAACACCAATGCGAACAACAATCGATCGATGGTCACTGGTTTCCGAGTTAGGGTTTTCGAATTTCGGATTTGGGGATTTTTGAATATGAAGTTCAGTTTGGGGAAATGGAAACCGATGGAGTGAGGGGTGATTTTGTCTTTGCATTGAAGGATTAGCATGTGAGAAGCACGTGGGTGAGTTTTCCGTTTGATTTAACTCTCATCGTAGACGGAAGGGGGGGATTGGGACGTTATAAAAGTAAGAGGGTCCACTTTGATGCAATCAATAGTTTCGGGGGCACATTGTGAATTTGGTGATAGTTAGAGGGGGCAAAGTGTAATTAACCCTCACTTTTATTAGAATAAAACCTTTCAAATTTCTTCATGTATGCTTCTTCTTCAAGAGTCTCATTTAAAAGCGTTTTTTTCACATTTATTTGATGTAGCTCTAAATCAAAATGAGCTACTAATGCCATGATTACTTTAAAAGAATTATTTTTAGAAACAAGAGAGAAAGTATCTTGGTAGTCAATACCTTCTCTTTGTGAAAATTCTTTAGCTACAAGTCTGGCTTTATATCTATTGATATTACCATTTGAGTCTCTTTTAGTTTTATAAACCCATTTATAGCCAATGGTTTTAACTCTTTCAGGTAACTCGACAATTTCCCAAACTTGATTTTTAGCAATGGATTCCATTTCTTCTATCATAGCATCATGCCAAAATTTTGAATTTTCTTCACTCATGGCTTGTGAAAATGAGATGGGATTGTCTTTAGGTCCTACATCAAAGTCGGACTCTAATAGGTATACAAAATAATCATCAGAAATAGCATGCTTCCTTGTTCTAGAGGATCTTCTTAATTCTACAGTTTCATCCGTATTATGTGGAACTTATACTGTAGAGTGAAAGTTGGTATATTCCACATGAGGTGGTGGTTCTTGAATTCATTGATCTTCAAGGATATCAGATTGATTTCCTTGAATTTCAATCATTTCATTTTCATTTATGAATGTAATATCTGAATTCTGTGTTTCCTCCCACTCTATCTTTCGAGAAACATTACTCCCACTTATTCTCAATAAATTTTACAGTTCTGGCTTTCACAATTCTAGGTGTATGTGAGGGACAATAAAATCTATAGCCCTTAGAATTTTTTACATAATCAATGAAATAACCACTGACTGTCCTCGGACCCAATTTCTTGTGGATTATAGACCCTAACTTCAACTTGACAATCCAATATGCGCATATGTCTTAAACTAGTTTTCCCTCCTTTCTATAATTCAAATGGTGTTTTGAATACAACATTAGATGGAACCCTATTAAAGATATACATTGCAGTTGTTAAAGCCACATTCCACAAAGATAAATGAAGATTACAATTACCGAACATACTTCTTACAATATCCATAAGGGTACGGTTTCGTCTTTCATCAACACCATTTTGGTGAGGTGAACCTAGCATTGTATACCGAGCAATAATGCCTTATTCCTTGAGAAAATTTGCAAATGGATTTGGTCATTAGCCTGACTTTGTGTATCTACCATAATATTTTCCACCCATGTCAGATCTTACAATCTTTATTTTCTTTTCTAATTGTCTCTCTACTTCTTTTTCATATATTCTGAAAGCATCTAGTGCTTCTAATTTATAAAAAATGAGATAAAAATACATAAATCGTGAATAGCATCAATAAATGAGATAAAATATCTCTGACCATTCAAACAAGGGGTACTAAATGGTACACAGATGTAAGTGTGTATGATCTCAAGAATTCCCTCACTCCTCTTGGCACATTTATTGGTTTTGTTGGTTTGCCTACCCTTTATGAAATCCACACAAGTACCAAAATCTGAGAAGTCGTTCTTTAAGACTCATCATTAACTATTCTTTTTATTCTTTCTATGGAGATAAGTCTCAATCTCCTATGCCATAATATAGAGGAGGACCCATCAATAATATTACGTTTAGTGCCAATATTATCATGTAGAATTAATAGACTATTTCAAAAACTAAATCTAAGTTTAATTTATACAAACCATTAATCAAGGTCCCAAAGCCTACAAATGTGGAGCTTTTAAATATATAAACATTTGACTTCACAAAATTAAATTCAAATCCCGTACTAATCTAAATATAGAGACTAAGTTTCTAGAAAATGAAGGTACATAAAATGTGTTTTCAAGATAAAAAAAATATAACCATTACTTAAAATAAGTCTAAAAGTTCCTACAGTCTCGACGTGCGAACACATCCCATTTCCTGAGTAGATGCCTTATTCACTTCCCATTAGTTTTCTTAGGCTGAAAAACCCCTTCATGATCTTGAGGTACCCGAATCAATCCACCATGTATTATGATGAGAATCTATAAAATTGGACTCATAGCACACAAGAGAATTGAGATTACCTTTCTTCTCAAGCCATGATTTATACTTTATGCAATATTTCTTTTTGTGTCCTTTTTTCTTGTAGAAAAAGCATGTATCATTGTCTCTATAGCGTTTAAATGGCGTCTTTCCATCCTTCTTCCACTTAAGTATTGACATTTTTGTCTTTCTTCCATTGTCCCTTACTTTGAGTAACAAAATGAGCGCTCTCAATATTTTCATATTTCAATCTCTCTTCTTTTTGTACACACATGGCTAAAAGTTCATTAATAAACCATTTTTCCTTATATGTGTTGTAAGAAATCTTAAATGGTTCATATTCTGTAGGAAGAGAGTTGAGTATGAAGTGGATAAGGAATGACTCTAAAATCTCAATCTCTAAAGACCTTAGTTGGGTTGCGATATCCCTCATTTCCATTATGTGCTCATGCATGCTTTGGATTTGCCATGCTTCATAACTAATAATTTGTTCATTAGGGTGCTAGCCAATACCTTATTAGAATCACTATTGAAAAGTCTCGAGAAAGTATGGCGGGGCTTGGTTCTTCTTCATAGGTAAGTCTTTCATTTTATGCTTCAGATTTTTTTCGTGAAATCGGATAAATAGTCATATTCACTCATTCTATTAGACCGTTATATTCAACATATTTTTGTTGGTGCATTTTCAAAGTTATAAGGGGAGGTTTTATTAGGGATGGAAATATGAGACACGACCTATAAACCCAACATAAATATAACATGAAATTAATGGATTTGAGTTTGATATAAATGAGTTCATATCAAAACGGATTGACCCATTGAGACACGATTATAAATGGGTCAACCCGATTAACTCAAAATAAACCCGCAATAAATTGTTTAAGTTTCATTTCAAAATTATAACTTTTTTTTATAGGAAAACCAATATCATTGATAGAAAGAAGCATTACAAGTTTTTGTCTAGTCATACGACTTGAGAAATAAACATGGGAACATTCTCCCACCATATATCTAAATCCTCAATATTCCAAGCATGTCTAGCTAACTTATGTGCTACCTCATTCCCATATCTGTCAACATGTTGGACCAAGCACTCAACAAATGCAAGCTGAAGCTTCTTAACCTCTCGTACCAGATTTCCTAGCATAGAATAAGAAACCCTATTAGCATTGACTTCATTCACCATCAGCAAGCTATCGCTCTCTAGAATCAGTTTTTTAATCCCTATATTAGCACATATTTGGAGACCTCTAAACATAGCCAAGCGTTCTATTTCTTCTGGCTCATGTACTTCATTTTCTATTTTACTAGCTGCCAAGACAATATCTTCATTTCATTTCTTAGAACATCATCAATTCCTACCTTATGTCAATCAAAAAACATAGCCCCATCCACATTTAACTTTAAAAACTAGCATGGGTTGGTTTCCAACAACAATACTTTCTTATCTTTGAATTTGGCACAACTTTGGCTCACCTGTGCAAATGTTGCAATGAGAAGGCATGTTCTATTGCTTGGTTTGGGTCTATCCAACTTTGTTCAGCTACCATTTTATTCCTTCTATGCCAAAAGCCCTAAGCTAGTAGGAAAAGAGTAGTCAATTATCCCCACTTCCTTTCTCTTTCACAGTAACCGCAATGTCCATGACATACATTTTTATGTCTAATTCATGCACTATCATAACAAACTTTTTCCAATAATCCCTTATATTTGAATAGAAAAAGAGTGCATGAGGAGAGTATCTTCCACCACTTCTTTGTAGAAACAACATTTTCCTTTAGTAGGGACACATTTTTTCTCAAGATTGTATTGTGTAGGTAATCCATCCTTGCATGCTCTCCAGGCACAAATTTTAATTTTGTTGGACCACTTTTTCTCTCTTTGTAATTTCTCGGCAGCTTCAAAGGTAAAATGTGAAAAATAGAATGAAAACATTTGTGTTTATATTGAAATGGCACAGAATCCTAGAATACAAACATTCGCTCAAGCGAAGTGTTGAACGGGTGTCGAGTGAACTCATGGATTGTCATCCCGCTCGAGCTGAGTGTCAAATGGGTGTCGAGCAAACTTAGATTGTGTCCAACTCGAGCTAACTGATGAGCAAACTCTCGGATTGTCATCTTGCTCAAGCTAAGTGCCGAGTGCGTGTCGAGCGAACTCACGGGTTGTGTCCAGCTTGAGCTAACAATTGAGCGGGTGTCGAGTGAACTCATGAGCGAACTCTCGACACCTGCTCGAGCTGAGTGTTGAGCGGGTGTCGAGTGAACTCATGAGTTGTATCCAGCTGGAGCTAACTGTAGAGCAACTAATGAGCAAACTCTCGGGTTGCCATCCCGCTCAAGCTGAGTGTCGAGCGGTTGTCGAGCGAACTCATGAGTTGTGTCCAGCTCAAACTAACTGTCGAGCAACTGATGAGCAAACTCTCGAGTTGAAGTTTCGCTCGAGCGGCAGAGACACCGCTTGAGCAAAAAATCTGTAGAGGCTATTTTTCAATAGGATTCAAGTCACCTCTCAACAAATCTCCACATTGGCTTGAGTTCCACCAACCCTAACAAAATCGATTAACCAAAGAACCGACCCCCTCCATCAAATCCCCTAAGGGAATCACATACCCCGAATGCCAATCACGTCCAAACAGAGTTTGAACTTGTATACTGGAACTAGCTTTGTCATAATATCTACTAGATTCTTAGTAGTAGCAATCTTTTGAATTTCAAACACACCCGCTGTAACAATCTCCTGAAGAAAGTGATACCTGACATCAATATGCTTTGTTTTCTCATGATACATTTGATTTTTGGTCAAATGTATTGCACTTTGGCTGTCACAAAACATTGAAATTGCATCTTGTTGTAGTCCCGAATCACTGATTAGACCTTTCAACCAAATAGCTTCCTTAATAGCCCATACTGTTGCCATATATTCTGCTTCTATAGCTGATAAAGCAACAATAGATTGTAGTGTTGTTTTCCAACTAATAGCAAAACCACATAAAGTGAAAACATACATTGTCAATGATATTCTCTTATCTAAGTCCTCAGTATAATCAAAATCAACATAACCAGGAATCCTGGAATTGAAGTCAGTTTCCCTCTTTTCTTTTGAAGACTCATTCGCAACCAACAATCTTCGTCTTCTTAAGCAACTTAACCAAATCCCAGGTTTGGTTCTTGTGAAGAGACTCAATCTCCTCAACCATCGTTGTGCACCATTATGCAGACTCCTTACTTTAATAGTTTCTTAAATAACCATCAATGTCCTCTGTCGTAGTAAGTGCACATCACCATGTATGCATGAGCATATATTTGAGGTGGCCTAATCTGCTTCCTTTGTCTACCAGTAGCAATATTGTAGTGTTGCTTACCTTATGTGCCATCATCAAAATCAAGATCATGCTCATCAGTAATAGCATGATCTTGAGTTTCGCCTGGCACCCCTTGTGAAGCTTCAACCTATAACTCCACCTTCTTGCTATTATCTTGCTCTTCACCTATAGACAAAGTAAACTCCTTGCTCGGATTAAGTATGAATTGTTCATCAAATACAACATTCTTGCTAATTACAAACTTGGGTGATTTAGGATCAGAACACCACAACCTAAATCCTTTCACCCCACTTGCATATCCAATGAATATGTCATTCTTTGCCCTTGGCTCAAGTTTTCTATCATTAACATGAAAATATGCAAGACAACCAAAATTTTTCAAATTTGAATAATAAGAAGGAGTGTCAAACCATACCTCATTTGGAGTTTTCAAGCCAATAGCTTTGGTTGAAGAGCAATTAACCAAATAGCAGGCTATGTTGACTGCTTCAGCCCAAAAATCATTAGACAAGCCAACATTTGAAAGCATAATCTGGGCTCTCTCCAAGAGAGTCCTATTCATCTATTCAGCTACCCCCATTTTGTTGTGGAGTATGTCTCACTATGCGAGGCCTGACAATGCCTTCATCTTTACAGAATTCATCAAACTCACCTCTGCAAAATTTCATACCATTGTCAGTTTGAAGTCGCTTTACCTTTTTGCCTGTCTGATTTTTAATCAAAACCTTCCACTGTTTAAAATTAGCAAATACATCGTTCCTTTGTTTCAGAAAGTAAACCCAAACCTTCCTTGAGTAATCATCAATAAAAGTAAGCAAATATTAAGCTTCAACTTTCGATAGAACAGAAGATGGACCCCAAAGATCAGAATGAATATAGTCCACAATACTTTTAGTTCTATGAACCCCTGTAGTAAACTGAACCCTGCACTGTTTTCCAAATATATAATGTTCACAAAATTCAAGTTTTCCTATCTTCTGATCATACAATAAACTCTGCTTACTCAGAATAGGCATCCATTTTTCACTCATATGACCAGAACGCATGTGCCACAAATGGGTAATGTCTGAGTCTGGATTATCTGAAATAGAATTGTAGTTGCACCTGTCACTATTTGCCCTTAAGGAAATAAAGTTCATCTATCTCATCTCCTCTCATTACAATCATGGAGCCCTTACTGACTCTAATAGCTCTACCTTCACCGATGTAGCGGAAACCCAAAGAATCAAGAGTATCTAAAGAAATAAGATTTTTCTTCAAATCTGTGATGTGTCAGACGTTATATAATGTCCTAACAAACCCATCAAACATCTTAATTCTAATTGAACCAACACCAACAATTTTACACACCATATCATTTCCCATCAAAACGAAACCATTGTTGACTAGCTCATAGGTAGTGAACCAGTTCCTTTTGGGACACATATGAAAAGTACAAGCTGGGTCTATGACCCACTTGTCACCAAAGCGACCATTTGAGCCGTTAATTGCTAAAGATATATCTGAGTTGTTAGACTTTTCATCAGCAACGCTAACAACATTAGAGGAACTAGTGCCTTCTTCTTTGTTTTTTAGTTTAGGACACTCATTTTTGTAATGACCAAATTTATGACAGTAATGACATTTAAAAGTTTTCTTGTTAAACTTTGACTATAAACTACTCTTGGATTTATCCATGTTCTTTTTTGAACCTCTCTCACTGATTTACCATTGCTAGAGGAACCCTTAACAAACAAATCCCTGGCTTGATTGCTTGTCTCTTTCAAATTCAATTTAGTTCTCAATTCTTTAGAATTCAAAATAGATTTCACATCTACTAAGGAAATAGTATCTCTACCATACAACATTGAATCCACAAAGTTATCAAATGACATAAGCAACGTACACAGAGCAATTAAAGTTTGATTCCTCTTCTTCAAGATTAATGTCAATATTCCTTAGATCCATAATAATTTTATTAAATTCATCTGAGTATTCAGAGATATGAATACATTCCTTCATTTTGAGCGTGTATAACCATTGATTCAGATACAAATGATTAGTGAGAGATTTTTTCATATACAAACTCAAGTTTAGCCCAAAGACTAGCAACGATCTCCACATCAGCAACCTCCCTCAAAATTTCATCTGATAATGACAACAGAATAGCATTGTGTGCCTTCTTTTCATCTTCTCTTGTCTGTGTAGGAGAATCATCAGATACCTTCCCATCCAACACCTTTGACAAACCTTGTTGTCATAGCAAAGCCTTCATCTTGATGCACCATAAACTGAAGTTGTTCTGACCGTCAAATTTATCCACTTCAAACTTTGCCATATCCATCCCTCAAGATCTTGCATAGAGCTTGGCACTCTGATACCAATTTGTTTAGATAAACTAGTTATCAAATGCTAATTTGAAATATAACAGTGGAAGCAAATAAAATAAATAACAACATTCACATATAGAACACCAAGATTTAAGTGGTTTGGCTCAATGTGAGCATATGTCCACTAGCAGGGTTGGTCTTAATGAATTCAATATCAACAAAGATGGAATACAAGAGATTAATTACAAAATCCTCTTCCCAAAGTATCAATACACTCTTGGGAATAGCGCGAAAACCTGGAATACGAACATTCGCTCAAGCGAAGTGTCGAACAGTACTCGAGCAAATGTTAGGGTTAACATCCCTCTCGAGCTGAGTGTCGAGCGAGTGTCTAGCAAACTCACGGGTTGCCATCTTGCTCAAGCTGAGTGTCGAGCGGGTGTCGAGCAAACTCACGGGTTGTATCCAACTCAAGCTAATTGTCGAGAAACTGATGAGCAAACACTCAAGTTGCCATCCCGCTCGAGCTGAGTGTTGAGCGGATGTCGAGCATACTCACGGGTTATGTCTAGCTTGAGCTAACTATCGAGCAACTGATGAGCAAACTCTCGGATTGCCATCCCGCTCGAGCTAAGTGTCGAGTGGGTGTCGAGTAAACTCACGGGTTGTGTCCAGCTCGAGCTAACTGTAGAGCAACTAATGAGCGAACTCTCAGGTTGAAACTTCGCTCGAGCAGCAAAGACACCGCTCGAGCGAACAATCTATAGAGGCGCTTTTTCAATAGGATTCAAGCCACCTCTCAATAGTTAACCACATAGTCAGAAGCCCCAATAGGCATTGCTAGAACCATGATCTCAAAAAAGTTCACAAAGTTAGTAGATTTTATCCATTCAAAATACTTACAACTTAAAGTACATTTTCTTTAACAAATAGTAAATAGCATGCAGTAGAACTTCCACAGAGAATTCCTCTTATTATGTTCATCATTTACATTAGAACTTCCACAGAGAAAATGAGAATATTGCAGAAGAAATGAAAAAAGCCTATGTGGGGACTTGATATTTGTATATATATTCTTATTCTTGTGAACATATGTACAATTTATTGAGTTCCTTTAAAAAGATACTAAAGAGCTTCTAACTGTATTACCTTTTTGTGTTTGTCAAAAAGGCTGAAATCTACAATTTACAAATTTCCTTTACCGTTTGTTTTTTTCCTGTAATATTCTCAATTGCTTTTGATAAAGACTCATCCATGATACCCTTTACACTTTAGCCCATGAGAACTGAAGGGAAGAAACTTTAGATACTGTGTTTCAGCCATATCCCTAGTTAGCAATCCATTTTTTCTTCCTTTTTTTGCTATCTTCTTTCAAAGTTACTTGTGGTAACTTGTTATGGTTAAGATAGTATATATCTGCTATGATTTTCTTGTGAGTATTGTAACCAGTAGGCAAAACATACCTAGCAGTTTTCTACATATCTAGGAAATAAGAATGTCAATCACTATGACATTTAGAAATTATATGACAGGGTACCGCATCATCCTCTTAAACAAATATAATCAAGTAGAAACATGGATATTTTTTTTTGGGTTATGTTTGTTTCTATGGAAAAGTAATTCCCAGCTTTGACGGGATTTGTTGGTGCTGCTTTATTGTTCTGCTTCAATTAGTATTGTGCAGTAGACACCACTCTGTGCTCCTATTTTACTTGTTTGTATGGACCACCATTAGCATTTTTTTTTTCCGAAATAACCTCATTCATTGATAACATGAACATTACATGGATTGAAAATAGTTTAGATTTTCCTCCAACTCTATTATGTAATCAGTTACAAGTAATGCACCTTTTTCTAGTTCATGAGCCATTGAATTTCCTTCATAGTTTATATGACATATCTTCCATTCATCATATTGATCTAATGTTTCTTTTAAATCTGAAATAATCATGTCAAAGTAGCCCTTATTTTGTTGCATCTGTTGCACCTCATTAACAACAGTTTGGGAATCTCCTTCCAAAATAACTCTGTACATACCAAGTTCCAAGCCAAATCTTGATGCTCTACGTGCTACTAATGCCTCTGCTAGCAAAGGGTTTGGTATTGAATCTTGTTTCTCTTTCAAGATAGCCAAAAATCTGTCATGTTCATCTCTGACAGTAGCACCAATCCCTATTTTACAAACTTTCTTATCAACTGCCACATTCCAATTGATTTTGCAAAAACCTTGAGGTGGAAATTCCCATAATATTCTTCTTTAGTTAAAAAATGAACTTTTAATGGTTTCTCTTGTCTGCATTGCTGAGATATCTTCTTGCAGGTGTCTTGCTCTTTTGATTACTGAATTTGGGTCGATGTAGTTGTTTTTGAAAACCGTTTGATTTCTTCTCCACCATAAGGTCCAAAGTACTAAAGCTAGCTCCTGCATTTCAACCTTGTTGCATCAAATCTATGATACTCTTGGCTGAGCTCTTGCTTTTTTGAATTGTTCTGGTGCATAAGTTGAGGACATCATTTGTTGAGACACATTCCCACAATATGTGTTCTATGCTTTTTGTTTCCATTAAACACATATGGCAGGTAGGATCTTCCAAAACTTTCCTCTTGCATAGGTTCAGTTTAGTGGGCAGAATGTTCTTGAAAGGTCTTTATAGAAAATTTTTTGCTGCAGGAGGAATTTTAATCTTCCAAATTTTGGTCCATTCTTCTAAACTATTATTGTTGTTGGATTGTTGGCCCCTTGTTCTTTCCTTACTCTCCTTTTATATATGGTAGGCACTTCTGACTGTAAAATTACCATATTCTTTGCCTCTCCAAATTAACTTGTTTGGCTGGTTGCATTGGCTAATAGGGATTTGAGCAATGAGATCAACTTCCTCCTTATTGAAAATGGATTGGATTAAAGGAATATTCCACCTTTTTGAGTCTGTTGTTAAGAGTCTTTCAACTTTAGCTTCAATTCCTAAAATTCTGTCTCCACTTTGAGGCTTATATAACACTGGTTGAGGTAACCATGGGTCTAACCATATGTTAACAGTTTTTCCATTACCTATACGCCATATAAGACCTTCTTGGATTATTGGTCTTGCTGATAAGATGCTTCTTCATATGTATGAGGGGTTGCTTACCAACTTTGCATTAAAGAAATTTGAATTTGGGAAGTACCTTATTTTCAAAACTGTGGCTGCTAGTGAGTTAGGAATGGTAATAAGCCTCCATTCTTACTTTGCAAGCAAAACATTGTTAAAGTTTTCAAATTCTCTAAAGCCTAATCCTCATTTACTCTTAGGCTGCCTCATTTGAGACCAACTCAACCAGTTGATCTTTCTTTCTTGATTTGCTTGCCCCCACCAGTGGCCTCTCATCATTTTTTTAAGATGCATCAACAAACCTTTAGGCATTATAAAGACACCCATCGAGTATGTGGGAATGGCTTGTATGACTGATTTTAATAAAATTTCTCTTCTTGCCCGTGATAGAAATTTTACCTTCCAGTTGTTCATCTTGCTACTGACTTTGTCAAGGATTCCTTTGAATTTTTTTGTTCTTGATCTATCTATTAAGGAAGGCAGTCCAAGATAATTTTCATATGAAGAAATAACTTTGATGCCTGCTTTTCTGGTTATTTTTTCTCTTGTGGTAGTTTGAGTGTTTTTGTTGAAAAGTAAGCCAGATTTCTCTCTATTCAATTTTGTTGAAAAATAAGCCAGATTTCTCTCTATTCAACCTTTGTCCTGATTCCATTTTGAAATTTTTGATTAGTTCCATCATCCTGGTCCATTGTGAGTTAGTTGCTTGGCAAAAAACCATAGAATCATATGCAAAGAACAGATGACTTATATGCAATTTCCCGCTGCCTAGTTGTAAACCTGTTATCAGCTTTTTCTTCTCAGCTATTTTGAGCTTTTGACTTAGAGCCTCTAAGCATAGAATAAATAGATAGGGTGATAAATGATCACCCTGTATAATACCTCTCGTAGGTGAAAAGAATGATTGTGGATTGCCATTAATCAACAAAGAGTAGGAAACTATTTTTACACAGTTCATAATGATATCAACCCATTTCCTGTTAAAGCTCATCTTTAACATGACCTTTCAAGGAAATTCCACTCTAGTCTGTCATATGCTTTGCTCATGTCCATCTTTAGATTCATATAACCCTTGGATCCTTTCATCTTGCTGTGCATTGAGTGTAAAGCTTCAAAAGCTACTATGACATTGTCAGCTATTTGCCTTTCTTGCACAAAGGCACTCTAATTTGGAGATATGATTGAGGGCAGTAAAGATTTTAATATGTTGGCTAAAACCTTAGCCATGACTTTATAAAGCACATTATACAAACTTATTGGCTTGAATTCTGAAACTGATATGGGATTTTTAACCTTTGGAATCAATACCATATAGGTCATATTGATAGAGCTATCCCATCTATTTGTGTTTAGTGCTTTAGTGACTACCTCACACAGATCATCACCTACAATATCCCAATTTTGTTGAAAAATTGTTGAAAAACACCAATTGAGAATCCATCAGGTCCTGGGGAACTTATAGCACTCAAACTGTGAATGCCTCTTGTACTTCTGAATGAACAAATTCCTTTATCAGAGAAAGGTTCATCTCACTTGTGATCAGAGTTGGAATATCTTTCACACACTGTTCCTACCCCACTGGATTTGATGAAGTAAAGAGATTTGTAAAGAAATCCTGAATACACTAATTAATGTCTTGTGATGATGTATATTGATTTCTCATTCCATCACTAATACTGGTAATGGTATTATGTTTGTTCCTTTGAGTAGCACATGAATGAAAATATTTAGTGTTTTTATCACCTTCTGTCAGCCATCTTTGCTTAGAACGTTGTTTCCATTTCATTTCCTCATGCTTTAATATCTTTTGAACTTGGTTTTGAATATGTTTGATAGTAGCCTGCTCATTGCCATTTTTTCTCTCATTTGCTTGTTGTAAGATCCTTAGTTGAATATCAATTTCCCCTTTGGTATCCTTGGCTTGTTTCTTTTTCCATGAGAGAAGTTTGTACTTGCATCTGTGTAGTTTGTTTAAGAAATCTATCAATGACTTGCCAGCACAATTATTGTTTTTCCAAGCTGTAGATATCAGATCTTTGCATTCATTGTTTAGGCCCCAACTATTTTCATACCTGAAAATTCTGGCTTTCCTTCTTGGCTGTTGTGCTTGATTGCTCAAGTTTGTTAGAATAGGATTATGGTCAAAAGAGCAAACTGGTAAAATGATAACAGAAATGTTTGAAAAACTGTTAAGACATTGAGTATTGGCAAACACACGATCAAGCCTCCCATGTCACTTAATTTAGTGTCGTGGAAGGCTTGTCTGAGTCTTTGCATCTGAGCATATGGTCTCTGGGTTTTCCAAACTTCTCATGATTATAGAGAATTTCATTGAAATCCCCCATACGCAACCAAGGCCTTTGGTTGGTGGGTTTGAGGAGCCTTAAAAGATGCCAAGATCCTTCTCTTTTAGCTGTTACTAGATTCCCATAAAAACCTGTTATGGACCATAATGTCCCAGTAATTGCCTCTTTCATTCTAACTAATATATGAAAATTTGTAAAGGTCTCAACCTCTATGTCAGATTCTGACTTCCATATCATTACCAAACCTCCACTACTACCTCTACTATCTACTATGAAGCTTCTGTCAAAATCAATTTTGTTTCTGATTATTTCCATTTTCTCCCTTGTGCTTTTTATTTCAATGAGGAAGATCAACTTTGGGCACTTTTGTTTCACTAGAAAGTGAAGTTCTCTAACTATTCAAGGGTTCCCAAACCCTCGATAGTTCCATGATAAGCAATTCATTACTGTAGGTGGGGCTGCTCAACAATCACCACCTTTAGATCTTGAGTTAAACTCCTTACAGGTTTGAGTCCCTCCTTCTATTTTTTGGTTACAAATTGTTGACTTTCTTGTTCTAATTGCTCTGTGTCTCTTTTTCTTCCCCTTGTTTCTCTTCTACTATTGTTGTCATTGTCTATCCCCTCTATTGTTTGTGCTTTGTTTTCTCTGACCCTTCTCTTCCAGCTTGATGGTTTTGTTGTTACAAACTCAGGTTGAGTAGAGTTTATCATAGGATAGTCACAATTGGTATCTAGGAAATAGAGATCGGTTTTTTCTGCTAGATTTCCCTTGGGGTTAACATTGAGATCTGTCTGATTAAAAAATACCTGATGCACCTCCTTTGGTGGTATTATCAGTTGGTCTTCACTATAATCCTTTATGCTGTTGGGTATGTTCTCCATCCCCTCTTTTCCTTTTCCTTTTGATACTATAGCTGTCTGTTCAATATGAGGTTGAATACCTTGCTCTACAGTAGCTAAATTCTCCTCTTGAGATGCCTGAGTTCCATTATTAATTAAGGAGTATTTCTTACTTGCATCTCCTTCAGAATTTTGAAAATTAACAGGTAATCTAAATCCCTTTCCTTTTCCACCATTTCCCATTAAATTCATTCATGTGGCCCTCAACCATTGGCCATATTGGGATTGGGCATCTCTTTTGTCCGTTATTTTAGAATTTCCTCTTGCATAAAAGCTGCTATCATGTTGAATTGCTCCACAATGAAAACAAAAAAGGGGTAATCTCCCATACTTGAATTCAATCCATTTTTGCTTGCCATCCACTTTGATCATTTTCCCTCGAGGAAGAGGCTTTGTAATATCCATCACCACTCTGATTCTGAGGTACTTTCCTCACCCTATACCATCCTCTTCTCAGTCACGGCTGCAGGAGGCAGTCCATGTAATTGAAGCCAAAATGGTTCATGAGTAAAAACAATTTCACCAAGTGGGATTTTACTGTCGAATTCTTTGAAACAGATTAAGTTTTTATCAAACACATTAAGTTTTTATCAAATGACCAAGGTCTTCCTTTCTTTACTCATTCAATATCCATTTCTTTTTGAAATTCCACCAAGAATTTGTGATATCCCACTTCAGTAAAACTCACAGCTCCTTCAGGGTTCCAAATTGTTGACATAGTAGTTTTGAATGCCTCTTTGTTAAGGTTTTTGTCCATTAAAGTACATATCAGAAGACATTTCTTGGCTCTTTCTTCAGCTCGACTTATATCTGCTACAGAAGAATTCACCACTTCCTTCTCTATGTCGGTTAAGTTGAAACCCTCCCATAGCTTAGATAATTCCTCTATCATGTTTCTGTCTCTTGGATTAGGTTGCTCTTGGTCACTTGTTTCGCCAATTTCTTCTCTGTATCTGAATCGATCTACTCTTGATCACTATTATTAGAAGTGTTATTGAGTATCAATATATTCTCCTTAAACTAATATTATGTTACTACCCATTTTTTTAGACTCACACCTTAACCCTCGAAGAAGGAAAGGACAAACCGCCTTAACCAAAAAGGAAAGGACAAGCGTGGCCACCATTAGCATTAAAATCATAAACAACTAGACTAGACTCATCATTTGCAACAACAGATTTTTACTCCTTATAAACATGCATAATATATTCAGAATATTCTTTATATATGCTTTATAAAGCACATGCTTTATATATTCAGTACTAATATATGCTTTATGGGTGTTTGGATGGTTGAATTTGCTTTATATAATTTTAAGGTCCTATTGTTTTCTTTAAACTGTTATTATTTTGTGTTGTTATCATAATTTAATAGCCCTGAAATTTAAAAAAAAAAAAATCCTTATGCTCTTGCTTTATCTCTAATTGCAATTGAAACTTATGGAACTTAGTGCTATGATGCCTTCATCTCGGTCTGAATCAATGCCTAATGTGATTCATTTGGATAGCACTCTACCTCCAATTTTGGATAGCTCTCTACCTACAACTAGTCCATAAGTCCGACCTCCTATCACAAGAAAATGGGGCAGATCAGATGTATGTCAACACTTTACTAGGATTGAGAATGTCGAGAATCCTAATGAGCCCAAAGCCGCATGCGATTATTGTGGTAGTTTTTGTTATGTCATCCTAAAAAAATAAGGTACTTCATCCTTGAAGTACCATAATCAGACATGTAAAGCCTTTAATGCTATTAGAGTTGGAAGGGATAACCCTCAATAAAAAACAATCGGCGCTAGGAAGAAGAGTGGGTGGATGGTACAACTAGCAGTCTTAGTGTTTGACTTGCCCAGTAAAATGAACAAAAAATTTGGTTGACTGTAGCTAAAATGATAATTACGGATGAGCTACAGTTTAGATTTAAAGAAAGACAAGGTTTTAAAGATTTTATGGCCAGAGTTGAGCCTAGATTTTCAATCCCCTCTAGCATTACTGTTATGCGAGATTGTATGAAGATGTACATGTTAGAAAAAGAAAAGTTAAAGAACATGTTCATGGCATCCGATTATAAGATTTGCATCACTATTGACATGTGGACATCAATTCAAAATCTTAACTATATGTACATAATAGCTCATTTTATTGATGATAACTAGATCTTGCATAAGAGAATTATATACTATATGAAAGTTCTTGATCACAAAGGAATAATAATAGGAAGAGAGATTGAGTCATTCGTACTTGGATGGGGTATAAAGAAGATATTTACAATCACAGATGATAATGCATCCTCTAATACTACGACTATCGATTATTTGAGGAAAATTTCCAAACTTAGGGATTGTATGGTATTAGACAATGACCTTATGCATATAAGATGTTGTGCATATATTTTGAATCTTATTGTCTAGGATAGCTTGAAAGAAATTGATGAATCAATTGTGAAGATTCAAATGCAGTGAAATATGTAAATTTTTTCCTCGTAAGACTTAATAAGTTCAAGTTTGTACAGAGAGACAAAATATTTTGGGTGGTGGGCTTTTTTGTCTTAATGTTCCAACTAGGTAGAACTTAACATATATAATCATGTTGAGTATGGCTCTCAAATATTATGCGGCGTAGGTGCTGCAAGATGAGGCAATTAGTTTGTCCTATATTTACATGAGGTTGGACAATGAATACCAACTTTACGTGATTGGAAAACCATCAAGGTTTTTGTACGATTTTTTAAGTTTTTTTATGATATGACCTTATTAGTTTCAAGCTCAGTTTATGTAACTTCAAATTTGTTCATTAAAGAAATAGCTAAAATCTATAACCATTTGAAAAAACCTTCTATGAGTGAGAGTGATATGCTGAAAACCATGTAAAAAAGGATGCTGTTGAAATATGACAAGTATTGGGGGGTTTTGAGAAATTGAACTAAATGTTGTTTATTGCATCTATGCATGATCCGCACTCCAAGTTGGAAGTTTTGGACTTTTGGTTTACAAATATTCTTGGCCATGAGCAAGCATCTAAACTTGTTACAAGTTTAAGGAGGATGATTGAGCTGATGTATAACTAGTATTTAAAATTCAATGTAGGTTCAAGTAGGAGCCAATCAAGTGTTAGTGAGACTCAAAGTAACACTTGTTACGATGATGAGGATGATCTCTACAATATGTATCACCAATATCAAGCATCAAAATGTGTGGTAGAGTCTAAATCCGAATTGGATAAATATTTCATAGAAAGTGTTGAAGGATTGACACTCGACTTTAATATTCTGATGTGGTGGAAGGTAAACTCAAACAGATATTCGATCCTTGCCAATATAGCTCGAGATGTGTTAGCTATTCTCATATCTACTGTTGCTTCTGAGTTGTCATTTAGCGTTAGAGGTCGTGTTTTAGATTCATTTCGTAGCTCATTGGCCCCGACAACAGTTGAATCTCTTATATGCACACAAAACTGGTTGATGGCTCCCTCCATTAATTATGACTCCCAAGATGTAATGAAAGATGCTGAAAGCTAGAAGTTAGAAACCGGTAAGATTCATATTTGAAGAATATTTTCATATAATCATTTCAATTAATTATATGTTTAACATATTTTTTTCCGTTTAGAGATAACTTTGAAGAATATTTTGAATGAGCTCGATTAAAGATTCCTTGATTACAAAGTTCCTTATGGTGTTTTACAATTTTATTTAGAACTTTAGTTGGCTGGCTAACTTATTCAACTTGATAATTTTTTCAGGTAAATACGGATTTTTGCATCGTATGATCTTTCCATTGTTTTTTTTTTTTTTTTTTTATGATGGTTCTGATATTGTGATGTGATGATTTTGACAGGTAAATATGATATTTCCATTGTAGGCATAGACTTGTGAGAATAAAATTGATGTGATGATTTTGTGATCATAATTACATGAAATGGAATATGATCGTGGGTTTATTCTTTTGAACAGGTTCCACTTGGTGGTTGTAAACTTGCAATCAAATTATTTGACTTTGCCATTGAGGCATTGTAAATGTAATTTATGATTGGCTAGGATTAGATAAGTCTGCATTTAAATTCGAATTATGGATGATTGAAATTTTAAACAGGACTCAAGGATTGCATCCGATAAGGATGAGTATTTATCCGGTAAGGATAAGTGTTTATATTATAAGATAAGAGTTTACAAGAGTCATATGTATGTTTCGAGTCTAAAAGTCAGTTGAAGAGATAAAGATGCAAGCTTTATTGAAGAAATTGAAGTTGATTTTGAATTCGATGTAATTTAGAAGAAGTGATCCAGCTCGAGATGTTCGCAAATAGTTAGTAGAGTCCTCCAAATCAATCACAACATTGCCTATTTATAGAGGAGTCGGCTGAGAGTTTTATATATACTTGAATAGCACATATTCACAAGTATTGAAAACTTGAATATCTGGGTAGAACTTCAAGAGATTGTGCAAGAGAAAATTCTTGAGAGAATGATTCTTTAAAAGCTCAGTCCGTGGGATTGAGTGAGAGCATACTCTAAGGGGGAGTTGCCGTGTTCGAGTTCAACCACTAGAGGTTTCAGTAGGAAAAACAAGGATTGGAGAGTGTCAAAGATTCTAACTAACTACTACGGTAGAAGACAAGTGCGTCGCGTGTCTTGAGTAAACGTGTCTAGTTACAAAGGTTTTGTAAACGTTTTACTTGTAATACTCTCAATTGATAAAATTGGTTTTCTGGGTTTTGTTGCCCCATAGGGTTTTACCTTTGACGAGTTCTTCAAAGAGTTTTCCTTCGTAACTAAATTATTGTGTTAATGCTCTTAATATTTTATAATTGATTACTAATCCATGTTAATAGCTTTTGTTTAGCATTAACGTGCATAATCATGGATACTTAGGTAATTTCAGGCATAATCTAGGTTTCAAGGTGACAGAACATTTTATTCAGAACTGGAATTGTTGTAGTGCCTATGCACGTTTTGGACATGTGGGCAATCTAAATTATGAAGAATATTTGGACAGTGAAAATGAATTTTGGACCTCTTGAATGGAGGAATTAAAGATGTTCTTAGGTTACGAATGTAATTGGTGGATAGTGCATTAACAGAATTGGATAAGTATTGGGTTAGCCAAAGTTTAACCATTTTTTAATTAGTGTATGTCTCTTTTCATATCTTGGCTACCATATTCAAAACTTTACTCCTTATCTTCTGTGTTGGCAACCAAAGATTGAAATATACCATGTTGATATTAGTAGTGGATTTCAATCCCCATGGCAAGATTGCTTTCCAAATTCCAACGGTGAAACTTTTGCTCATTGTCAGGCAGTACTGTTCAAGAGTAACATTGATACTGATTTAATTATAGAATTGTCATTGCTATTATCTTCCAATGATTGGAACTAGGAAGATATCAATACATACAAACCTAAGCATCAACGATAACAGTTAGACTCATTTCAAACATCATCAAGTGCAATCCAAAGGAAAGATGAAAATTTTAAGAAAAAAGTGATAGAACTCTTCATAGCTGGTAATGCTTATTTAAGTTATGACGTTTTAATTGCAAGCACCTGGTACAGAAGCACGACAGGATGACACCAATGGGTGTGATGGGGCATTTTTACAACATCCCTAATTCAATAATTCATTTGACATCATATTCAAGATTTAAAAAAATATAGAAGATTAAACATTAAGAAGGATTTTTTATTTTTTGTATAGAATGATGTTAAAAAAAAAAATTTGGGTCGGATCGGAACACCCAATTATTTTGAAAGAATTTCGGATCAATATGCTTAAAATCGAATCAGGTCGAAATATGAATTGTTGGTTAGGATGAGTGATTAACCCTATCCAGAATAGGGTCTCCCCTCCCCTTGACTAACCACACTGTGTCGAGCCACCAAAGAAGAGGTTTAAAAGGGCTACTCATGGTGGCTTGATCTCGATCATCATTGAGACAGCTGAGCGGTGGAAGGGGAGATCCTTCCTTATTCGCATCTCTATCATGGGTGGTTCGCATTCACACCTCTGGCAGCTGCAAACGGCACCTTTTTTTTCAGGAAACGCCGCCCTTTTTGGGCTTTTTTTCCCCAAAAATTCTGTATATAACCCACCCGCATCCCCATTCCGGCATCGCCATCTGACGTGACAAAAATTGAAAATGGCGTTGTTTCCAATTGTTTGAAACTTGACAAAATTTTCTCCTTCCAGTTGGCCTCCCTCTCTGGTTTCGCCCAACATTTTCTCTCTCTCCCTTCTCCCTCTCCATCTTCTCCGTCTTCTCCCTTTGTCTTCTCCTTTCGCTTAGGCTGCCCTCTCTGGTTTTGCCCAACATTCTCTCTCTCTCTCTCTCTCTCTCTTCTCCTTTCAGAATGTTCCCTTCCTCTTCTCCCTTCGTCTTCTCCTTTTGAGGAAGCTGCAGCGACACCCCGAAATCCCCTTCCCAGAGTCCCGAAACCCTAACGCACGACCTGCGTCCCCGTTGCATGAAATCCCCTTCCCACAGAGCTCTGAAACCCTAACCCTAACCCTAACCCTAACCCAAACCCAAACCCGAACCCTAACCCAAAACTCACGCAAGACCTAACCCTAACCCGAAACCCACACACGACCTAACCCGTACCCTTCCTAAGTTCAAAACTTCAAACACACTCCATACCCTAACGCACGAAGACATGTTGTCCCAGGTAAGGTTCCATGTCCGTTGTCCTATTTTTTTTCTCCTTTTTGGCACACATATTTTTTTCAAACAACCCTTAGCTAACCTTAAATTTTTTTCAATTCTTTGAACAGCTTAGATATATGTTCGGTGAAATCATAGTCTTTGAACAACTAGTTATATGTCCCGGTAAAGGTGGAATTGAATTTTTTATTTTTATTTTTTGATAATTTGGTGGAATCATAGTTGCTGCAGAAAATTATTCATTTGCTTGTTTCTCTGATGATAGCTATGAGCTAAGTTCTATGAATAATTTATCTTTTGATTAGTTGGGTGCCATAGCTATTAGGTTGTACTGATGTTCCAAGATGCACTCAGATATATGTTCATTTTGGATGTGTCAGACTGATTGGTGAACTCCTTGATAATTTTTAACATTTCGAAGAGATTTTTCATACTTATACACACTACACTCTTATATCCTTTTTCATTATCTAATCTCTGATTGGTGAACATACATTTGAGTGCATCTTGTTTCTCTATTAGTTCTATGCATAATTTGTCTTATGATTAGTTGGGTGCCATAGCTATTATGTTGTACTGATGTTTCAAGATGCACTCATATATATGTTCAATTTGGATGTGTCGACTGATTGGTGAACTCATTTATGAGTTATGACCTACATGGAACCTTGATGCTTTTTTATATGTGTAAAGGAAATGATGGTTTCTTATTTGTAAGTTGAATACATAGAGAATCAATACATACATAATTATTTGTGAATATGTAATTGTTTCTTCCTTTGTTGATTAAGTTGGTTGGCTTGTGTAGATTATTTTTTACACAAAAAAATTAATTTAAGGATTGTAACAATATTTTGATAAGGAGTCTACTGCCAAGTTAAAACTTACCTACTTGTTTAAGCTTTTCTAGTGTTCCATATATGACACAGTGCTATTTTAATTGGCAAATCGATATTTGTAGTTTAGACTTTTTTCTACCCTGTCTTGGCAGTTGTGGAAATATGCAGATTGTGGTAATTGATTGCAGTATTTTTTATTGGTGTTTTTTGAACTTAAGCCTTTTAACTCATATTGGTTAGGATTACATAGCCCTTCCTTTTCAACCTTATTCCTTTCTGACATGAATATACAAAACAGCTTTCATGAGACTAGAATTTTTTAAAATCAAAGCTGTTTTGTATATTCTCTGTGTTTACAATTTCACCACAAGAGTATTTTGGTTCATATTAGAATGTCGTCGTCGTCATCATCAACAACGTTTGGCCCATCCTTTGCTAAACACACTTTGGGCATACCATTATGCTTCTGTGATGTGGAAGCCACATTGAAATTCTCAAATACTACAAAAAATCCAGGACGACCCTTTTTAGGGTGTCCAAACTACAACACAGAGGTGACTACATCTTTGCCTTACATAATACATTTTTAATATTTAATGATTAATATGCTATACATCTAACATTTCCTATATTTATATTTCTATGAAATGATTAGTGATTACCATATTGTAAGTTTTTCAAGTGGGCAAATAGTAATCAAGTGAATGAGTTCCAACTTTGTGAAAGAACAAATGAACTGTTAAGGAATGAGAGAGAACTCGAGAAGAGACTCGATGATGTCAAAAAGAGGGAGATTGAGCTCTGTAAGAGATCGGATGACATCGAGAAGAGAGAGATGCTGCTATCTAATATAAATGAGGAGGTTCGGAAGAAGGAGTCAGTGCTTGTTGTACATGAAGCTGAAATGTCGCGTTCATGCATACTACTCCGGGTCTATTGGGCTTTTGCATTTGTATTTGCTTGTTGTATTGGACTCCGTACTTGATGTAAATATATTAAATTCTTAGGTTCTGCCCAAAGTTGGTGACTAACTTGTAATCTTAATCTCACTTGAAATATGTTCCTTAGTTTGTTTAAAACTTTGAATGTAGATCTGCACCACCATGTGGATAATGTCACTTGAGGTATTTATGTTATCTGAATTTTTGTATCTGATATTGCTCTTGCAATTTATTTATATGAAAAAGAAGATATTATCCTTCTTGTATTTATTGTGGGGTCGATGTCTTTTGCTTTTGTTTCTTTTGCAGTGATGTTTTTTTGTCATTTTTGTTAGCAAAAACATCTTTAGTTATTCCATGTGATAAGAGGCGAATGTATGGAGATGTCAAAAATTTAACATTATACATGCATCACACAAATTTGTAGCGAACTGAAACAGGAAATGTTTGTAGGAATGTTATTCCATGTGATAAGAGGCAAATTGTTTTGAGAAATGGTTATCTGCTGGTCAATATATAATAAATTGATCAACACAGAAACAAATTGCCTTCCAAAATTGCATATGAACAGACACAAATTGCATTAAACATCCAGTTATCAAAGCATTAAATCTACCTTTCACAAACTGCATTAAGTTGCAATAAATTGTATATGAAAAGAAACAAATTGCATTAAACATAAAATCTGCCTTTCACAAAATCTTTAATTGATCCCCACAGATTGGTTTTCATTAGCCTTCTCTAAGCTGCCAGGCAGTTAGTGGAGCATTATACACATCACACAGATTTCATTTTCTTTTCTCAAAGTATTACACAAATTTCATTACACAAATTGCTTTTCATTCCAAATGAGAGTCAAAATGACCACAAAAGGTCCCAAAAAATTCCCGGTGACCCACTTTCATTGTATGCCACTCTACCAATGGTTTCCATGTTTCTTCCAAAGATGTTTGAAATATTTATTGCTTCATTCAGCCCTTTAAACAAAGCAGTTCGAGCCCCTTAAACAATGCTTCTATGAGCACTTCCAAAGATGTCTGAAATATTTCCACAAAAAATAACCAAAGGAAGATAGTGACAACTATAAGAAATGATAAACCAACAATTATAATGAAATGATAAACCAACATAGGAAACTATAAGATGCAACAGTGAAACTAAATTCATCTGGACTTAAAATGCCTATAAATATACTTATAAAAAATTGCCTATCAATATATATTACATAAATATGCATTTACTGATAAAAAAAGTGCATAGATGAGTGGATATTCTCAAAGTGCATGGATGAGTGGATATTCTCAAATAATATGCTGATAAGAAGTCTATAAGGTTGGATACAATTTATATTTTCATCTTCCAAACATGACATCATTTGAAACCAAAGTGCATCCAACCCAAATGTGCAATTAATATCACAAACACTCAAGCAATTAATATCTAGACACTCAAGCAAGCATATCCAACCCAAAGTGCACTAGTTGTGATCCATCCAACCCAAATTGTAGCTGTAAGCAAAAAACCCAATTACTAATGTGGTGTTGATCTTTAGAATAAAATATATCGAAAACACTTGGGATCCACTAACACTTTCTTGACTTTGAAACATTGTTTTTTGGTTTTGGGTTCCATTGATGTCAATAGCTGTGCTTTTTGGAACAGCTTGGTCAGACGTACTTGTTAACTCACAACCAAATATTAGGGTGTGAATAATAAAAAAAGAAACCCAATATACATGGACGCCACCAACATTTGACATATCAATCTCTGGAGTAAGGAATAAATTCCTGCATGTTTGTCTTACGACTGGTGTATCTCCTCTATCGTGCTATTAATCAAGTAAGAAATAACAATATACATTAGTGATAGTTACATTTATAAAATATACATAAGAATCAAGTATTAAATATCTACATCTCTTTACGTTTTCCATTTCCGGGTGCGCTTCTTGTCTTTGCTTTAGCTTTCTGCATGTCATTCTCCATCTTGGATGCTCTTCTCAGAGATGGGGGTCTGCATTTCCCTCGCACAACACGTAGACTGAGCACTTGCTTAGAACTACCAATTGTGGTTGTGTTCTTTGTCGTACAACCGACATTGGAACCCGTTTGGGTCATTGATGGGGGTTCTTGATTGGCACTATACAAGTCAATCATAGCATATAACTTAGTAGTTGCATCCTCAACATTAGATTTCGAACCTGTTGCATGAGTGATCATCTGATAACATATATTCAGCAGACTTGAATATCTATTAGAATCTGCGCGCTGCTCCCCTTCGTCATAGCTGCTATGCATCAAGGTGCATCTCGTTTTTATGTCCTTTCTCCATCGATCCAAAATGTATCTATCTGGCAAAGATTTAATCCCATTACATTTGAATACGGCCAAAACGTGCCAACACAATATGCCTCACATCTCAAATAAACCACAAGAACACTTTGTAGATGCATCTTCTTCAGTAAAGTCCACATAATGCGTCACCAGCTTAGTGAACTCTTCCAAACGAACTTCATCCTCTAGCAAATAGGTCTGTACTGCACCCTCCCTCTTAAGTAACTTTGGATCCATATCGATGATGCCAGTAACCTGCTATTGAACTTCCTTGAATTTAGCATTCATGTACAAATCTTGAAACCTCTTCTCAATCAGAGATCTAGATATGCAGGGAATTGTGATATTAAATGTGTGGAAATCTTTTAATGTCACCCGCGGCATTTTCATTCTCAATTTTTTTTTCAATGCGTTTTCAAATTAGTCGACAAACTCTTTCAAGTTTGTCTTAGCATGAACATAACCGTGGCATTCATACTTTCACTCCGCTGCGTCGTACTCATTCCAGCCTAAAAATACTCCTTCGAGAAAGCTGGAACCCAAGGCTCACGCTCAGTGTATAAACTTTGCAACCACACATTCTCATACAAGTTGTAAGTGGTAATTAAATGATCCTAACATTTCTCAAACTCTTCAACATTTTGGGTGTCATACACACATTTCATTAGGTCATTTATCATTCCACTTTTGTATGATCCATAGGAGCCAAGCTTTTCAGGAACTTTCTTCCATATATGCCTCAGACAAAATCTATGTCGGTTTCTTGGAAAAACATTAGCGATTGCATTTTTCATGGCTCTGTCCTGATCAATGATTATAGCTTTTAGAGGTATACCATCCATGCACTGCAGCCAGGTTTGGAATAACCACAAAAAGGTCTCCGTATCCTCACTAGAAATCAAGTCTGCTCCCAACAAAATTGATTGCTCATGGTGGTTTATACCAACAAATGGTGCAAAGGACATCTCATATCTATTCGTTAGGTATGTGGTATCGAATGTGACCACATCCTCGAAATACTTGTAGGCTGCTCTACTACGAGAGTTTGCCCAGAAGACATTTTTTAACCTCCCGTCATCATCCAAATCTATCAATGAAAAAAATTTAGGATTTTTGTATTGCATACGTGAAAAATACTCTTGAAGAGCTCCTGCACCACCTGCGCCAAGTCTTAGATGTCTTGCCTTGTCTATATAATTACGACAATCTTTTTCCAAAAAACGGGAGGTTCTCAAAGCCACCCGCACCAACAACAAGATATCCAAAACTCTTTTTCATTTTGATGCCAGCCAAATCATTTATATCTAAAACCCTTTTTACAGTATCACTCACTTTTCTATTACATCGAAAGAACCAAGATTTCTTTGGATTGAGGCCGTGGTTATGGATGTTATGAACTGTAGTCAACCGAAACTTTATCTCAATTTTTAACGCATTGATCTTTGCCTTACATTCCGTCTTTCCTATCGGACGTGGATGGGCGATATTCAAAGTCCTATTCCGGGCCTTCCCACCACGAGCACAAGCAAGGATGACATATCTAACAGTTTCATCATCTCCTCTCTCAGTCCTTTTTGTCGTCACCCCAAATCTACATTTCTTACCATATTCCTTATAATAAGTGATTAAATCTTCCAAGGAATTAAACTTCATCCCCGACTTTAGCTCTTCAATCATATCATCACAATCCAACTGCACATTCTGAGATGACCAAGCATTGCCATCCTCGGTTTCTCATGGATTTGGTCTATGCTTATTACCTTCTTCAACTCTAGATGTACATGGCGCATCAGTTTGACCACCATCAGGTTTATTATCATCTGAACCAACTAGTTTGCTGGTAGCGGAGCTTGTATTGATGGAAGGGCTCAAAGGTTCCATGTCATGCTGAAGTGTATAACCAACATTCTACAAAAAGTACAAAAAAAACTGCAATTAAACTCCTGAAAAGAAGCCATGCTGAATTATTATTTTTGTATTAAAAATTATACATGATAAATATTACCACATGTATGTTGATTGGATATTGGTTGCCAACTGGATATGGCGGAAAAGCCGGTGACCACGCAGACACTGGTTCATAGTAACCAGGCATATAATTTGGGATGCTTGGATAAGTTGATGGTATGTCCTAATATGTCATTAGATAAAGTTATTGATGTATTCTGAAAATTCAATATCAACTCAACAAATTCCAATGTTTTTGATATATTTAATGATATAACATACCGCGGATGGGGGATTTGAGCTAGACGGTATTAGCGTAGATGATTGTTCTTTCCCGTTTCCCATGCTGAGAGGGAGACAAATGCATTATAAATATAAATATTATTTATATAACTCAAGTTAATCATTTTTAGATCAATATATAAGAATTTAGTATTTTTAACTCAATGTGTAACCAGATAAATATAACAAGATAAGAATTTAGTATTGTTTCCTTCCTATATATCACAAATATAATTTATGATCTTCTCATGACGAACAATGGCGCCACCAATTAATGCACATGAGTTTGAAGCTTATAAAGAACATAAAAACAGCTTCCAGGTTCCATGCCATGTTTCAAAGAACCTTGAGCTTTAGTTGTCAAGAAGTTCATTTTTTTTTAAGTATCAATGCAAAAGGAAAAAACAATTAATTCATGATGTTTTGCAAACTTTATGAGTTTGGCCTGCATCTGGGGCAAAAAATTACAAGATGAATGCATTCTAAATTTTTCAAAACCACTACAGAATTTTTTATTAGCAAATGATTTCAATTTTTTAGCTTCTTTTGATTGTGTTATGGGTCCCTTTTAATGCATTCTAAATTTTTCAAAACCACTACATAAATATGCTATCTTTGCCTTAATGCTATAAAAGTAAATATGATAACTTGTTATTACCCAGTGCTTTGAATGATTTTTACTGAGAAGATGACCTGAAGCAGATCCGCCCACGAACTCTACAATGCTTGTGTCAAAGTACCCAACAACCTGTTCAATACAAAAACCATCATTGACAAAAATTTTAAAACGAAAAATATCAATGTCTGAAGAAATTTTTGTTGATGAAATTCACCAAGAATGTTCGGAGGAGGATTGGGTCTCAACTGAATGTACTTGGCAGACGGTTTTGCATTCGCTATACAGTAGGGTGCGAAATCTCAAAAATAAATCTCAACTAAATCAAGCAGCTCTTTTTTGTAGGATGTGACGCGGGATGAACGACGGTGACCAAAGACGCACGACAGCGAAGACAGATCCAACACACGACTGCCCAACCAACTGGTTTCAAACGAAGACAGGTTTCCCTCCCTGGTTTCGAACGAAGACAGGTTCCCTCTCTAGTTTCGCATGACGACAGGTTTCCCTCTCTGGTTTTGCACGACCTCTCTGCTTTCTCTCTCTAGTTTTGATCTACAACATCCAACCCAACGAAACTTTTTGGATTCGATTTCACTCTAACGCACTACAACACTGCAAACGCATCCAACGCATGACGGGATCTCTTTCACTTTCTTCCTCTCTTTGGTTTCGAACAAATAGCAAGCTTTCGTTTTCGCTCTCTCCCTCTCTGCTTTCTTTCTGTTTTTGGTTTTCCTCCTTTCTTCTGCGTTTTTCTTTCTTTTTTTATTTATTTTTATTTTTTTATTGCAAGCTGACGTGGCAGAAGATTCTACGGCGGGTGTAAAACCCGATTGTATCTAGAATTATTGTTTTTTCCCTAAACCCTATTTTTTAAAGGAAAACTCCAAGTAGCAGCCACTGTTTGGTGCATCCAATTTGCACACATGACGTGCCTTTTGTTCCTCTCCCCCCAAATGGCAGAAGCCATTTTCATTTTGAATTTTCGTGTGTTTCCTTCCTTCCCCCAACCCCTCGGGTTCTTTCTTCCTCTTCTCCCTTCCCGTTTCTTTCCTTATTCTCCCCTCACCTCCTGAGCTCCCGAACTCCTTTGGAACGTGATTTCCCAAGAAGCCCTGCACTGAGATTTCAAGTTCCTCTGAACTGAGATTTCGAGTTCCTCCCCCGAAGCCTCGAGCTCCTCTGCAGTGCGATTTCGAATTCACAAGTGATTTCTTCTTCTTCTTCTTCTTCTCTAAGATTTTTTCTTCTTCTCTAAGGTTTCTTCTTATTCTCTATGAGTTTGACACACTCAAATTGAAGTCCTCAATCCATCGACACGAAGCCCTCAGATCTGTGGAAAGGGTAATGTATAGTTTCTTGTAAATAATCTTCTTCAAGTTTTTCGATGTATAACTCCTTTTTTCTCTGTGATTCTAGGGTTTAGTCATGCATATTTTTTTTTCTCTGTGTTTACAACATCTCTTTTTTCCTCTAGGGTTTAGTCGGGTTTGTTCAAAACTGTGTGTGGATGGTATTACTTTGGTTCTCCCTTGTCATGGCAGAAACAATGGATCCCCCATACTTGTTTTTATTTGTCAATTGTGGCGGTGAGGAAGACAACAGTGTGTACAAAAGTTGAAGTACCTTGAAACATTCAAGGTGCACCTAACCTAACCTAACCTATACATCCTTCCTTTACACCTTCTTCTTCTTCTTCTTCTTCTTCTTCTTCTTCTATATATATTTTTTTTCTTTCAAACTATGAGATCTTCATTCAAAAACTGTAATTTTAGTTCAGTTACAGAAAAATAATCTAGACTATTACAACCATTCAGACCAAAACTAAAAAATTAAACCTAGGCTATTACAGAAGTTGATGGTGGGTCTTTCCCACTGTGAAGCTGATTTTGTTTGAAATTAGCGACCAAAATCAGTTATTTCTACCTTCAATAATAAACAAAAACTAGCCAAGATAGAATGCACCCAATATTTCCAACGCTCATTAGAATAAAATGCATGTTCTCTTCACTTACCTAGGTTGGGTTTGATTACTTTCAAATAGACCATGCATGTGGTTGTACTTTATTCACACTAAGATTGTTTGGCTTTCTATTATCAGTTAAACCCCCTAGTTTGACTAGCAATGCCAAATTTTCTGCTATTGCAGTGAAAGCAGCCTATAAATGAGATATGAGTACAACTCTTCTTCTTAAATTTTGTCTCTTTAACCAAATTTATTAAGTGGCACATTTTAAAGGCATGTCTATTTATGTGGTTGGCATTTGAAATTATTTAAAAAGGTAGACAAATATTAGTTGGTGACAATGATTAGAGTATGATTCTGTTATATATATTTTTTAATCTTGGTTTGTGTACTTTAATTTAATTGCATTGGGTGAAGCATTTGTAACCTATGGTGTAAAGGCATAGGATAAGCTTGCACTAAAGTGGGTTGCGGATGAAAATCAAGTGCAGTTCAACTATTGTCAATCTGATTTACTTTTATTATTCAATCAGTTAATTACTGGTAAGTTTTGAAGCATATATATATATATATATATATATATATATACACATGAAATCTGGTTAAGTTTTGGTATCATACATGGAGAGGACTACGGTCTTGGACACTGTAACATAGGGTCACTTGATGAGATCAAAACTCTTGCTATATATATGTGGTGGGAATCAAAAGAGAGAAAATGGATGTAGTTTGAAATGCAGTCTTCCATTAAATGAAAAGTTTTCTAATGCATACAGAGCCAAAACCCTATTGATGCAAAGGCCCTCTCTCTCTCTCTCTCTCTCTCTCTCTCTCTCTCTCTCTGGTTTAATCATGAGTGGACCAAATGGTCAATATTATCTGAGGACAAATTTAGACTCACCTTTCTTTTCTTGTCTTGTGATTGTTCTTTTTTCTGTAACTTTCTTTTTTCTCCATTACCCAAAATTTATTTTCGCTTGTGGTTGGAGGCTTACATCACTACTTGTTCTTGTCTACTTGTACTTGTATATAGAACCATTCAAATAAATCATAATAAACGGCCAATCATGTTGGTCTTAACTGGACTTTCCAAGCTGAAAACTAACCCCTGCCACTTGAATATCCAAATTTGTTTTTTTTTTTTTTTTTTTTTTTTTTGCATCTTTATTCATTTGGGAACACTAATTTCACCCTTCCTACCACTATTGTGTACTTAGCTATAAAATTTACCATGACTAACTACATCATTAATTATTGTAACTTTATAAGTATTGTATCCTTTAATGGAAGCGTGTGGTTATTGTCATAAACATGATTGATGGAATGATACATTGTTAGGTTAACTTGTACATTTGAAGTCTGAATACACTAAATACCATCTACAAATTAATGGTTGGCAAAGATTGAGATGCTAAAGATTTTTTCAGTAAGCTTACAGAGGTGGCATGATAATGAGCTACAGTGTTGGATTACTTGAAATCAAGTTATGTTTAAATTTGATGATGGTCTTAGTTAATCGGACATTCACTAGGCAATATTACTATGTATTCAATTCTATAAATGAGATAGACTCTTGTGTTTGAAGTTGTCTTTCCTTTGAAAGAATCACGCATGGCATTTTCTCAATCATCATCTTTAGTTAATGATTTTGTGATGGAGTCACCAACTTGTTGGTGTGGTTTGAAAACACCACTAAAGACGTCCTACACTAAGAAAAATCCTCGAAGGAGATTTTTTGTCTTTCCCAAGTATAATACGGTAAAAGCAATTTTATATTTGTCATATTAAACCAATCGATTTGTTGTTGCGGGGTGTACTTTTTATCATATTAATTTCGGAGTTCTTACTGTGTGCAGGGAGATGAGAGATGTGAATTCTTCGTATGGGTGGATATATTTCAATTGTTAGAGGAGAACATGTTATTAAAAGGGAATAAGGCCTGGAAGACGTGGGATGATATATTACAAAGCGAGTATGCCGTTTGAAAAAAGGGAAAAAAGTGAGAAAGATAGCGAAGAATCTGAAAAAGGAAAAACGAAAGTTATTGTGTTTGTACTGGATTATGACCTTTGTAATATTGTTTGCTTGGTTCGGATAAATGTAATGTATACAGCACGTTGTATGGATTATGTAATTTTTGAGTAGAAACATGTTGTGCAAGAATGGTTGAAAGTGGAAACCATGTTTGTAAATTGTATTTTGTTAAATCAACCTCTATAATGAAAAGGTCTTCTAATGGTGTCTATTCTCATGAATGATTTCAGTTTTGATTCTATTGTTTCTTATGGTGCAAAGTGAACCTAACTTCACATGCTTTCTCAGGTTGATGGCTATATCAAGATTGCACGTATCTCATCTTCAAGATCATGCAAAGGGAATAATAATAAAACATAAATTGTAAATAAGTAAAATATAACGTTGTGTTGCAATCCATTGTACTAATGCAAATGGAATAATAATGCAAACTCACTACGTTGTATTCTACGCTTTAAAGGAACAAATTGTGAATCAATAAATTCAATCAATAAATTCACATACATTTTGTGAATAAGTAAAATATGATCCTTTGTCTTAACATTGTAATACATTGCAATAATATTGTAATAACACTATCATAACTCTTTTACATTCCCCCCTTAAATTAAGATTGATCCCCAAAACTCTCCGTATGAAGAGAAAGCTGCCAATCTTCAAGAAAACATTCCCAAAGCTTCAGTCATCTACAAAACTGTATCGAGCCTGCTCCTGTGTACTTAACAAAATGTTTTTAGCAGCCCAACCCATACCTAACATTTGTTCATTCAACAGAGACAGATCCTTCTGCGCACATCGTTTGCAATCCTCCATCACTTGAAACCATTCATTGAAAATAGAATCCAATGGATCACTACCCCCAATAATGTTCTCCTAGCAACTCCTCTTCACAAGGATTGCCTTCCGAATGTAGCACGCCTACAGTACAGAACATAAAGATTGCACCAAACTTTAAGATCGGGAAAACTACTTGACATGGAAATTATAGACGAAGTTTCCGTTCATGGTAATGGAGCATCTTGCATGCTAAAGATTATACGTGCTCTTAAAAAGTAGTTTTCTCAAAAACAAAAAAGAAATAGGAAATGAAACCATTCAAACTACTTGTAAAAAACCCATGATAATATTTGTGGTGATGGCCCCTTCCCGTAGACAAAGAAGTATCCCTTGCTAGAATTTAGTAAACGTGGCAGGGGAAGAAAAAGTGAAAATGTGAGAAACATTCTTTATAGATGAGGTGGAAACTCAGTTTATAGGTTTCCTAACATACTCACTTGCTTAGTTCTCTTCACTCTGTTGTTGAAGATTTCCATGCATATGAAGTAATAATTCTCACTACTTGTATATTGCATTGACATCATTGACCACTTGGGTATCTGATCCTCGGGACTCAAGCACCCAATTCTGATGGGCCAAACGTTTTTTCCTGATTCAAACACCTCTGCTGAGACCTCACCTTTGCTCCACATAAAATCAACTCCTTCCTCTTTGCTCACATCTGGAAGTGAAGGGACATATCCTAACTCAATCCAAGTGTTTAGTATAATCTCAAGTCTATCTTCATCATAAAAGAAACATAAAAATTCAGATCATGAACTCCATAATATTGCAAGAAAAACAACAGAAAGTAGTGGCGGTGCACATATATTGTAAATTTAAAAGAAGTTAACTTGTTAATAGAGGGGTTGTAGCGATCCTTTTCCTATTATATGACCCCACGTGCCTGTGTATTATGAAAGGGCAGGGCAAGGAGGCTATTCAGTGTGGGGCTTTTGTATGCAAAATCTAATGGGACCAAATAGTGGTGATTGAAGACACCATTGATATCGAAAACCAGGGATATGGCAAATGCTGTTGAACAGGCATTTTATGGGTAAGCAAAAGCAATGAGTTTGAGAGAAACTCATACTAGTACCAGGAAGTGTTGCTTACATGAAGTATGACCTCCACGCCCCCAACAAAAGCAATGAGTTTGAGAGAAACTCAGACCTGTAAATTTGAACTATCAAAAAAGAAAAAGAAGTTTAAATATACACATTTATTGAAATCATTATTGATTCCTAAAAGTTGATGAAAACAAAATACTAATTGTTGCTTTTAGTGACTAAACAAAATCTAGCCAGTTCAATTAAACTAATGTTGTCAAGTCTAACTCAAAGTCCAAACACTCAGCTCAGGTACCAAGTCAGGTACCTGTGCTGAGCTGAACAAATTCTATATTCTGGCCATCTTCTAGCCAATCTATATTCTACACAATAGATGGCCTTCTCAACAAATTTACTTTTACGTAAAAAAAAATTAATAATAATAATGAAAGGATCAAACACATTGTAGCAGACAAGAATCTCAAAAAATTTACTAACAAAAAAATACCTACTCAACAATGGATGTGAGCTTCAAACCTGTTGCATGAGGGTACCATTCCATACAAAAGTACTAACTCCAGAGTATCTACATCCATTGGACTCCTTCAACCTAAGAGATACGTAAAAAAATGAAGATCTGAAAATTAGTATATACACTACAAAGAAGTTCAAATTTGAAAGGAAAATATGCACATTGAATATAACCAAGAGACTTTGATGAATAACCAACAGCAAAACTGGGCAAGTAAGATATAATTATAAAATATTTGCTTACCAGCAAGGACATATTTACATACTCAAAATTAGGAACATAAATGAAATAAGATATATCTATTAAAAATATAGATATATATTTTACAAAAGTACTTACGCTTCTTCACTCAGGTTCATTCAGTAAATCATGAAATGACAATGGAAAGAAACCAAACCTTTGCATGTTGCCCATCATCAAAGACACAAAAACAGCAACGTACAAAATCATGCTACCAAAAAGCAGCTGCTTGGCATACTTGTTGGCTCATGGTACCAAAACACCTTTGATCTCCAAAAGGTACAAAAAATTACCCATTGCATCTCCACAAAAAACCTTACCATTGGCATATTCACCAAGTATACCAAAACTACAAGGAGGTACAAAAATACATTTTGAATAACTACTACATTTCCCTCTCAAAGAGATACAAAATTACATCGGAAGCATATTGACAAACTACACCCAACCCTCTCCAAAAGGAAAAAAAATGAAACACATTGTTAAGACACAAACTACACCATGGCCATTGCCATCAGACAAAAAAACAGCAACTCAATCATGGCGGCACATTTGAGAAATACAATTATACAATGTTAGAGGATATAAAGCCAAATCAATGAGAAATACAAATATCTATAAAGAAGGCTTTCAAGTCATAAAAGGAAAAAAGAAATATAAAAGAAAAGAAATGATGATAAGACCTTTGAATAATAGCAATATGATTTGATAATGCAAAGTATAAGATGAAGAATAATATTGTTCAAAAGCTTCAATGACATTTCCTCAACTGATTCATTGGCTCTTGAAAATTGGAAGAGGAAAGTCATTGCATAATTTTCAAGGAAAATGGCAGAAACAAAAACTATTAAAGTTACTTGCAAATTAAAGTACACCATACCCTCTCCAAGAGCTTCAAAAAATGTGGCTTCTCATCACCATGGAATTACAAGTGTGCATCAATATGGTCACACATCTGAAATAAAACAATATTAGCTAACAAGTGTGCATCACGATTTCATACATGGTTTTCAGTTATTTAAAAGACATAATTAACCTCATTTCCCCCTGGAGTTGATCGTGTAAGAATGTTGTTTTGTGTTCCAACATCAACCCCGTCATCAAATTGGTCTTGTTGAGATCCCGGTGTGTCACCCAATTATGTTTCATCTACCAAGATTTTCTTGTAAGTCTGAGGTCCAAAACATAAATAAACACATATTAGATTCATAATACTAACATAAAACAATGCAAATTTTGACTATTATTACTGGTTTCTTTTTCTTTGTTGCCATCTTTTCAATTGGTGGAACCTTCCTCTTACTTGGGGGTCTCCTTTTCCCTCGAACCACGTTAGGGCTTAATATCTTCTTACCCTTATCCAAGATGACCTTTGATTTGGCCTTCGTTTGTTCAAATGTCGACTGAGGTGTTGAACCTTCGCATTTTGTCTCAAACTCATCAACAACACGGAAGAATGCACCGACCTTTTCATTATCTAAGGATATTTTGGTTGCTAATTTCTGGCATCTTTTAACCACCCGCTCATAATTCTGTGCATCTAATCTGTCCCGCTGGTCATCGTAACTACTTCTGAGTAATGTGTATCTCCTCTTTAAGTCCTTTCTCCAACGATCCAACACATATACATCTGGCAGCACATTAATCTTTGTCAACTGACAAACTCTAAGTGCATGCCTACATAAAATCTCCCTCATCTCAAACAGTGTACACGTTCATTTTACCTCCACCTCCTCTTCGTTATAGTAAACTGAGAAATTGAGTGTTTTGATGTGATCATCAGTAGATATTTCATCCAACACATCATATTTTAAAATGCACCCTTCTGTGCTTACCAAGGAACAATTACAACACATTTGGCCTAGCAACTCTCTTTGGACCTCTTTGAACTTTGCATCTGTATATAACTTTTGAAACTGCTTCTCAATATTAAAATGGGACACGCAGGGAATAGTTTGGTTGTTAGAATTGAAATCAGCCATTGTCTCTACATCCACCTTCTTTCTAAGAGCATTATCAAATCGGTCAACGAATTCCTTCAACGTGGTACCGGAATGGACATATCCATCGAAAAATGCATTCATGCTTTCTGCCCTTTGTGTTGTGCTCATTCCAGCCCATAATACACTTTTCAAATAAGCTGGAATCCAAAAAGACCTTTTTCCTCATATAAGGATTGAAGCCATTTATTACCGACTAGATCATACTTCGCAAGTAGTTGACCCCAGCTCTCCTCAAATTCACCGCTGGTCTATGCGTCATATAATGCAGTCTGAATGTCAGTCTTCAACCCTGCATTGAATTGCGCATGAGATCCTAACTTTTCTGGAAGTTTGTGCATTATATGCCATAAACAATATCTATGACGAGTTTCGGGGAATGCAATGGCAATAGCACTCTTCATTACCCGATATTGGTTGGTTATCATGGATTTGGGCGCCTGACCATTCATGCAATCTAACCACATTTGGAACAACCACATTCGAAATAGCCACACAAAATTTTGTGTGTCTTCGTTTGAAAGCAATCCCGCTCCTAATAATATGGACTGACCATGATGATTAACACCAACGAATGGAGCAAAAGGCATTTCGTACCTATTTGTTAGGTACGTTGTATCAAAGGTTACAATGTCTCCGAAATACTCATACACCGCTCGACTCTGAGCATTAGCCCAAAATACATTCTGTAACCTTCCCTCATCATCCAAGTCCATGTTAGAAACAACCCATCATTCTAATCTCTCATTCTTTGAAAATACTGATTAAGTGCTTCACCACCACCTTTACCCAACCTTAAATGTCGAGCCTTGTCAATGAAATTCCGACAATCTTTCTCTTGAAACTGAAGATTCTCAAAACCCCCCGCATTAACGACAAGAGAATAAAAATTCTTGTTCATTCGTATACCGGCTCGATCATTAAGGTCTAGGATCCTTTGACTGTATTCATCTAGACATTTGTGAGATCGCAAGAGTCTTGTCTTCTTGGGGCTCATAGTTATGTGGTTATGCACATTTTCAACAGTGGTGAAAACTCACTTATCATTGTTGCTCAAAGTCGCATTTACTCTCGCTTTACAATCCGTTCTAGTTGTTGGTCGTGGCTTTGAGATATTATTGTTCTTAGGATGGTACTTTCCGCCACGGGCACAACCAACGGTCACATACACAGGCCTCCCCTCATCATCTCTCCTAGTCCTCTGTGTCCGTACACCAAAACCCTCTTGCTTCGCATACTGCATATAGTAGGCTGTAAGATCTTTCACACTGTCAAATTCCATACTAGATCTTGGTGCTTCAACTCGTACCTCATCATCCTGAACAACAGTGGTACCCTCTAAATCTTCATTTATGTTGAAGACCATTTCTAAAATTAGAAACATATGGATTAGCATCAAAACAATATTACAATGATTATAATCAAGACAAACAAAACTGTAATACCATCGGTGTCATGAAAACTTTCAGCGGTCATCTGTGATGTACTTCCAAGATTTTGTTCAAATTCTATAGCGGTTGGCATAGTTGACGCCAGGGGCACTTCTTGCCTCAAGTCATCTGGATTACTTGGCGAAGGATAGGGCATATAAGGTGGCATCTGCTCAAACAGGCATGTTAGGAAAAATTGAATGACTCTAAAAAAATTAACATATTAACTTATGAAATATAAAAATTCAAATAAATATACCTCAAATGAATCAAAAAATTGGTTATAGTCTACTGGAGTACTCGGCGAATTGTAGGGCATATTTACATCAAAAGGATGCATTCCATCTTCCTTTTCCCCCATCACAATAAGGCTAAGAATGTCTTCCAATAATTTCTATCCAGTCTTCCAAGACGGAAAAAAAAAAAGAAAAATAAAGATTAAACTCTCATATATAATGCAGAATCTGAAAATATAAGCACTTTCTACAATAATGAAATACAAACGTACAATTATTGTTTGAACAGGAAAAAAAATCTAATAAAATAAACATTAACAGCAGTATTAGAATTTCAAGGATGAAATCTTAAGTTAATGGAAAGTTATTGAAACATCCTTTGTGGACCTTTCAAATGTGCAACAGTTTATATATATGTCTCGTTATATAATAGAGAGAAACATTACAATGATTTTCTTCACTTCCTGGTTACATCCACGATATCCTTCCTCTACTTTGAGAATATATTTCTACATGCACAAGCAAGCCAAAAATAAAAACATAAAGCAAAGGTAAATACTACTAAAATGGAATCAAATACCAAACCTGTTAACGAAACGAGCACACATTTTATAGGATGAGTATTCAACGTAAAATATAGAAATAAATATGAGAGATTTTTTCTTCTTTCACACTGAAGCAATGCCCTTGAAGAAAAAGAACAAGAAAGTAGAGAAAATGGTGAAATTTTTTTTCAACAAATTTCGGGTGGAGTATTAATTGTGTGGGAAACAAAGGGGTTGGAGTAGTTAGAGTGACTTGCTTTGCTTTGGGGAGGTGTGTTTTGTCCCAATAAGGCTTGGTGTATATCAGATAGGTTTCTAATTTCTCTCTCTTGGGCGATGTTCATTAGGGGCCTTCTATTATAGGCTAGGTGTTCTCTCTTATAAATCCAATGTACTTCGTTATGCTTATTGATATTACTATATTATTACTTATAAAAAAAATAAAAAATAAAAAGTTTATTCTGACCAAACATAAGGATGCTCAAGAACTACTGAACTGCATCAAATTGTTTTGCCAGGATAAGAGTGGACAGTGTCTGCTTGATGAATTGATGTTGTTCAAAACTATACCCAAAAATCGATGACAACCGAAGACATCATGCAGTGTTCTAGCCCTAAAGGTTACTGAAAGTCATTGAGCAATTCTCAAAGATTCCTAACACTTTTCGCAATGCAATAACCACCTCCCAACTAAGTGTTATCACCAAAATGCAAATTTATAACCAAATTGAGTCAATCCGTGAAATTTTTTGGCTTTCTAAATTAAACATGCAAGAATGACCTCTGCAACACTTTTCCACAAAAGTGATAGTCGCCACCCAATTACTGCTCCCAACATGATGTTCTACAGTCCCAGTAGATTAGAATACATCTCAATGTCCATACAATATCAAAATTTATTAAGATCTATGCATAAAGATAAATTTTATGTGCTCTATGAGAAATCCTTTTTTCTTATGAGAGATCAATGTCTTTATGAAAAATCTGTACATTAGACATATACATAACAATTGTTTTGAGATCTTTGCAGTGTAAAATATCTTGGAATAGAGCTCTTTCTGTACAATTAGATACTTAGTTCAGTAATGAAAAGGCATTATCCACGCATTCTTCCAAGCAAATATGGGAAACAGAGGCAACTAAAATGTGGTGAGTGAATTACAAGTCACTAGAGATGGTTCTTCCAAGCAAACACAGAGCAGACAAATTGTCCAACTAGGGACAGTGTGCATCAGAGAGGGAGAAAGGGGAGGGCATTTTCAGAGCTGGTGGTGCGACATGAAAATCTTCTCTAGGTGACTCTGATTCCTCTGTTTCAGGGTGAGAGAAAGAGAGAGAGAGAGAATAGAGCAGTTAAGGACCCTAATTTTCTAAAAATTTCTCCATGCCCTAAGCATACCCATCTCAGAAAACACAACAATCACATCTCGATGTGCACATGAAGAACATGTATGGACGGGAAAATGGTAGTACAATATTTACCTACCAAACCATTTGGGGAAACAGAGCACTCGGTCCTATCATGGTTTGGTCCATTTAATAAGCTAGCGGGGAGCGGCGGTGCTGGGCATACGTACGAGCATCGCAAGGTGGCGCTGGCAAGAGGAAGCTGTCGTGAGGTGGCGTTGGCAAGAGGAAGCCGATGGACACGGGTTCATGGTGAGGAAGGGAGGTTCGCGGGATTCAAATATTGTTTGCTCCGTTCGAAGAGCTTGCGGGACAGTGAAGGCGCTGGGCAGACGGAGGAGGGCCGCTCGGTGGCACTGACGAGGGAGACGACACAAAACACACAATTTTCAAATACGTCTTGAATCAAAACGGGCATTTTGATTTTTTTTTTTTTTTTTTTTTAAAACAAAAAAAAACAAATACCCAGATGCATCCATGTAGTGTGTGCACTGAGTGCACTGCTACAATGGATGCCATATAGAAGGACTATTTTTTAAAACCCTAAATTTAATCTTAATCTTAATCTTTGTTTTAGGCTTTTAATCCTAAGTTTTTTATTTATTTATTGTTTTTATAATTGTTAGTACTTAGTATGGATTATTATTAGATATTAACTCACTAGTGTTTAATTATATGTTATCATATTATACAGTTATACTTTTAACATTTTATCATACTATAGTGTCTATTGTCTAATTATATGTTATCATTCTATTTATGGTTTTATAATTTTTTCATCACTCAATTAAATTGTTAGTATTGATTAATAACAATTACTATTTAAATCCACTTGTATTGTATTGTTTAAAATTTAATTGAATTTATTATACTAGTGTTATTATACTTTGGTATTACATGTACTATAAGTCTATAATGTTATTATACATTAGTATAAATAGACTTGTACTATAGGGTTTAAATACAATTGTTAGTATTTATACTTGTATTATAGTATTGATTATTGAGAATTGCATATTATTATAGTCTATAGACTCATTATACTTTTACTATACTAGTGTCTAACTTATTCCTATTATAGTGACATAGTCTATAGACTTGTACTATAATGATTAATTACATATTATTATATTAGTTTCTAACTCATTTCTAACTTAATTTTTTTTTTCATTTCTAACTTAATTATATACTAGACTTAGTATTATATATTATTATACTAGTGTTATTATATGTTAGTATTACATGTTATTATAAATTTATAGATTAGTGTTTATATGTTAGTATTAAATATTATTATACATTAGTTATTATGCATTACATTACATGTTATTATATATTAGTCTTTATACATTAGCATTACATGTTATTATACATTAGCGTTACATGATATTTAGTAGTAATGGACTAATAGTATGATGTTTGCATATATCATAAACTAAACTATTATTAGTCAATTTAGTTAATTTATATTATAGTATAAGTATATTATTTTATAATAATGAGCTCATACTATTATTGAGTTTATAAGTTGTAGTTATATAAAATATATATGATGAATGTATAGAAAAATACATATATTTTTTTTATAACATATATGCAATATTGGAGGCAGACTCGGAGGGCAAAGTCGGAGTCAGATCAACTCCACCTCCGACTTCAACTTTTCGGATGAAAAAAACTCTGACTTCGACTTCAATTTTTTGAAGTCGGAGAGAAGCCGGAGCGGAATCAGATTTTCAAATTTCTATTCAACCCTAATTGCCAACTTCTTGTATTGCTACTACTTGGCTTTAGTATCCTAATCACATTATGCAGAGTGAGTTTGTTAAAGTCACCGTGCCCATTACGAAGTCGGAGCAGAGCTAGAGTAGAGTAAAATTTTCAAATTTCTGCTTAGCCCTAATTGCCAACTTCTTGGACTTGCTACTACCTAGCCAGGGCATCCTTGTCACAATCGTCATGGTGAATTTGTTGAAGTCAATGTTCCTATTATCCCGCCCCCACTTCATTTCGTGCTTAAGCTAAACTTATATGTAAAATAATTTATTCACAATATTTTTCACAACACATTTCATAACAATGTGTTAAATGAAAAGTAAATTTGTAAAACACTTTATAAAAATAACATTATTTTACAAAAATAAGAGAAAAAGAAAATCACATATCCAACTCCCCCATCTCAACTTGTTCTCCCCCATAATCATCCCAATTACTATCCCGAAAGATACAATCGCCCCACAACCAGGTTTTATTTCCATTTTAGGGCTTTCACATTGCTTCCTACGCAGGAAAGATTTTAGTAAATACAAAAAAAAATATATATATTTTAGCCGCAAAAAAATTACATTAAAAGAGTTACTTTGATCATAAAAGAGTTACCTTTATGAAATCTCTTTGTCGGTAACACTTTATAAAAAAAAAAAATTGCTTTGAGCGCTCGAGCAGCCGAACTAGCATTCTGTACGCCCGTAAGGGTCAGACCAAGGAACGTGAGGCCGTCTATATCTAATTGGCAAAGGGCTTCTTTGTAAGGCCGAGATGTACGTTGCCCATATATAACATTATCCTTTCTAGTAATATAAAGAAACGCAACTCAGTAACATCCTGAAAACCATGGTGGCCAAAATGAATTTGAGCCGACTATATAGATTAAAAATTTCATATGTACAGTTTACATTATCAGGAAATTGGTTGGATATCCCTGGTCCGCATGTAGGTTAAAAATTGCGTAGGTAATTCGGCAAGAAGTGCTTGAACAACAGAAATCTCTCCACCTGCAAGTACAAGGGAAGTCACTGCCCAAACAGACGCTATTGCCAAATTCTGCTAGAATTTGGCATGTGAACCAATTAATATAAGGTCGTGACTTACCCTGTACATCCCGGAAAGGAACAAACTGGACTATATCACGTGAAGCAACACGTCCAGTTGAACTTTCAAGTCTCTCTCCCTTATCTGCATCTAAAATCTGTAGAAGAATGTAGGTTGAGATGGTTATTTGGACTGAATAATGGAAGCCCTACGGTACAAAAAATGGACAATCAAAAAGATGAAACAGACAAAAAGTGAATGAAATACCTCCATTTCTTTGAAATCAGCTCCTCCAACTCCAACAATAAGGATCGACAATGGCAGGTCAGAGGCTTTCACAAGGGCATCTTTGGTTTCTTGGAGATCTGTTACCACTCCATCCTAAAAATAGCAGTGAGTACTCAAGAAAAGGGGGAATTCAACATTGAAAGGACAGGTGAATATTAATCATGTAAAACAAAACTTTTGGATTCTGAAACATGGAAGAATTTTTCACATCCAAAAAAGGAAGTTCAGAACAAGCTACCAAGTAAAAGGTAGAAATGGTAACTAAATTCAGGCATTATGCATACTAACCAAAATCGCTACATATGCAACCTTTATGAGCAACTATGAAAAAAATCACAAGGGCCCAATTCTAATTCTTACCGTGATTATTAGCAAAACAAAGTATTTTCGACCCCCATTTGCAAGAGACTGGCTGGAAATTTGTGCAGCATTGCCAATCACAGGTCCAAAAAGAGTTGGCCCTGCAAGAGAAACATTAAGGAGGGCACTTGTATATGCCATCATAATTCCTTGGATGCCTTCAACCTGAGAGAAATAGGCTTACATATGCTCAATATAAAGGCTTTGGAACAAGAACATCTATAACATAAAGAAGCAATAATAGATTTTGCCACCATTACACCTCACAGTGATGACTGCTTCCATTTAAGTTGAAACAGTGAGAGACTGGACCATCGATCGGTCGTGCTCCAAATCCCCAGGCAGGAAAGCGCTTGTCTGCATCATAAAACTGCAACACCTCTCCTACCTCGATGATTGCCTGAAAAGCATGTACCACCATCAGATTGGTGCGGCCCATAGAAGTTTAAGACATTTGTTATAGAAGGACCCAGTTCTCACTCTCTGGTATGAATTTGGCCGTCCAGAAGGATCAATATAATGCAAGGAATCAGGCAGACGTGGATTTCCATTTGAAGCTGATAGAAAAGAATGAGAGTTCATGATAAGATATTGCAGTACCTAAACACCTACACATAACTTATCTTAATTTTTTTTTATAAGTAACTTATCTTAAATTATTCCATGTAAACATTCCTTTTAAGCAATTGTAAGGAAAGAAAAATGTGAAAATGAACTTTACAAAAGTAACTAAGAAATAATGACAAATGTAGCAAAAGTTTGTAAAAGCTAAAACTGCTCTAATGAACCGACCGGAGATATGTTGACTTACAAAGAAACACATTCTATCATGTACAATTGACCCTATATATGAGTAAGAATTCATTTAGGACATTGACAAAGTGACCATAAGAAAGGTAGGAGAGAGGGATGCATAAAGTGACAGAACACTTCAGAAGAGGCAATTGAATAACAATTTCAAGTGCTTACAATTACTAAAAGCATAACCAAAACAAGGATGTTGAAATGAATAAAAGACAACAAAGTTTTTATTCCAAAAAAAAAAAAAAGTATTAAAGTGCACTTCCGTTTTTTTTTTTTTTTTTATTATTTTTTTTATAAGGTGAAAATTAACATGCACTTCCTTCATAATCTTTATAGTAAAGTTACTTAATATGCAGGAAGATTTTTTCAGGTACTTTAAACAAGTTGGCTGCATAGATGAATACCAGTGAAATCAATAGCCACCATGAAATTCAGTGCACAACCCCCAGCCAAGTAATCTAAGAAAGTGTGTTGGATATTCTGGGTATACTTGTCTACAAATAGCTGGCTCTTAAGTACCTGCATAACATTCAAAAACCTTCAAACTAATGTCAAATACTACTTTTTTATAGGAACTAATGTCAAAGACTAGACTTCTCAAGATGCAAAATAAATTTGATACACATAATTGGACCTTGTTGTGGTAATTTTGCCCAACCAGACTAGGTAAAAACAAATTTTCGCCTTGCCCACCGGAATGAAGCTTTTCCAAATCTGCTAATGATTTCTGAACTTTTCTGATAATTCAACAAGCTAAGTCAGCATTCTGGTCTACAGCGATCAGGAGAAAATGATGACGGGTAAGATGTCAATTTACCCTATCAAATCATGTTTTCCGCTGCTATTGAAGTTGAAGCACTCTATCACTAGTGGACTTTCCTGCATGTTAAATTTTTTTTTTTGGGGGGGGGGGGGGGAATGAGAAGACTAACAACAAACAGACGACGATTCGTAGTATCTTACAGGCATGTTTCCAAAATCCATACTCAACAACATCAACCCATATTTACCAGATGGTTGCCAAACTCGAGCACTAAATGTGAGTATATTTGCTTAATAACAGACATCCCCACAATGGACCAGCATTACACTTACTAGTCTCTTATTTTAGAGATGCAAGGAAAAAAAAGTACGCAAGCAAAACTATCCTATCAACTAATAAGAAACCAAAACTTGGATTTTCCATCTTATAATAAATGCCTAGGATGAAACAATGGTGTACGCCTATGGAAAAAATTATGTGCACCTATAGCAAACGATGCCAAATTTCTAGTGGTAGATGCCAACTCTAGCTATTGAAGGCAAACTTCCTTTTACCTTGCTTCCAACTTGTTGAATATTCAAATACACTGTCTTCCATGTTGGCTTGAGATCATTCTTTATAACTTCTGTTTTGTAAACTGGAATTGGGATCCCACTTTCCACTACTTTTGATATTACCAAAAAGGGGTCCTGCAAGATAAGTTAGAACATGGAAAGCTGCATAATTAAGGTTCCTTGTAATATCTAAGAAAATAGAAAGATATCATGAACCTAGTAGCCCATACACTTCTTGAGAAGAGATCCTTGTATTCCAAATCTGAACACCTCAATATCATCTCTGTCGTGGTTTTCGAACTAATGCATTCCTCAGCATGCACAGTAAGCTTTCCATAGTTTCTTGGACGGGTTGATCTGCTAGATTCTTCTCTGCGTACAAGATCTAAGGTCAATGAGCGGTTTGATTTAGTGACTATCTGCACAGATAAACACAAGATTGCTGAGAATTTAATATATTCGAATTTTAACTCTCAGTAAATGTAATGAACATTATGCTTCAGTTGAAGAATTCTTGGAGCAGCGAAGGTACAGAAACAGAAGAACACGACAATACGAAACACCAAACTTGTGAATCATAAATCAAGTTTTCGACATGTGTGACAACTACTCCCCCCCTCCCTCCCTCTCTGAGTATTATATGCAGAATTATGCAACTACTCAACTTGTCTCAAGAGAGAAGGAAGATTTAAGTTTGCATATTCTCTTGCATTATACCTCAGACAACACACCAGAAGCCTCACCAAGAAATTGCTGCTCATCCAACCTAAGCATCTGCGCAAGTTAAATCGTCCATTATGAACTGAATTTTGGGCTTGCTTGCCCTTGAATGAAAGTAACATAGCAAATCATCTATACTGTAGCTCAGAGCATTTAATCAAACATTGAGATCATAATTAAGATGCCAATAAACACAAGCATATAAATTAGAATCTAGTAAATAAATAAATGAACACAACCTCAAATATACCGACCATAGAGCTAAAAGACAGAACAGATGGAAGATCATGCAACCAGTCAATGTATCTAACTTTCCCATATTTGTCTCTCCTGCATTGAGTGTTAAAGCAGGCAATAGGAGATCACTCGATTTCAAGTATCTAGGCCAGTTTATAGATTTTAATATTAGTAGATTGGAAATTTGTTTCTCTAGAGAACTTCTTTATCAACACGATTTTCCATTGGACTGTATCTATAGACTATGGTCCCAAGTTGCATGAGTTTTTAGCATCTTTTCCAAGGTTTTGAATTCCATTACAGCGACCATAAAGTCTATAGATACAAATATTATTTTACAATGGAGACAACGCTGTCAGAGAGTAGTCAATAGAACTGAAAAACTCCTAACTTACTCATGCATACTGATTGTCAGCGAATAGCAAGAGACAAAATGTGCAAAAAACAGAAATTAACAGAGCTGCCATTCTGCTGAACTTGCCGGACCGAAATGTTTATTTAAGCCGAAACAGTTGGAATGATCCGAGATGTCCGAAATTTAGGCCAGAACGAAACATTAGATTAACCCTGTACAGGTTACTGTTCCAGTATGGAAAATTTCAGCCATTCTGGCTGGAATATAAGGAAATTAAAAACATTGATCTTTCCCCTTCTAAATTGACATCTTTCTTGTATACTCCCTATGTACTTGAGTTACACCTTTTTCACTTCTCAGTAATGATTTATTACTTATTAAAACAAATCTTTCTCAAGTTTTTGAGATTCCAAAGCAGGCTCAGATAATGGTAAATTGCAAGCTTGGATATTTTGATACAATGAAGCTGAACAGATAGCCAGAGATGGATATTAAAGTACTTATTACGAGATGCATTAAAAAAATAAAGTAGGGGTCCATGAGAGAAACAATATATTGCTCATAAGGTAAAAAAAAAATAATAATAAATAAATATAACTATCCCACTTTTTCTGCAGTACACTTTTGTGTATTGCAATATCAGATATTTTAAGCAAATGTAAGTGGATATATAAAATGAACCAGTAAAGATTAGTGATCACTTGTTTTAAGGTATGTTAATGGATTCAATGATCAATACAGTAAGAATCATTATTGAAGCAAATATATATATATATATATAAGAGTAGAGACAACAACAAAGATATAGATATACCTTTACTTCAACATTGTGGAACTGAGTGTCAACATCATACACACGAAACCTGTGATAAATGGTAATCTCAACACGTATCTTACAGTGAATAATAGTGCAAATTTGGTGGATAAAATATAGAAATGCATTGAACTTACACTAATATCTGCACGATTTCAAATTGATAACTGATAGTATGTTTTGTGATCCATGTCGGATTTAGCGAATTTAGAACTACTTCAGTGCGGCCAAGTTCTTCAAGTGTTCCATCTCTTCCTTTGGTATAAACAACTACCATGGGATCACTCTGTAGAACACAAAACTTGTGAATAATACAATAAATTTCTGAAATAAAGAAATATTTACATGACAAAGATATGGAGAATGAGAGCATCATTACTCATCAGAACCATGGAGTCCAGATCGAAAATTCCTTACAATATTGTGAGAGAAAAATTTGAGCTCTAAAAAACATCATCATTAAGAGAAAGAGCGTACAGAACACTCTGAAAGAATTAAACATACTAATTAATCTGAAACCCCAATCCAAATGGTCATTTGATTATCTACCCTGAAAATTTATTTTTTCAACAATATTTGATTTATTGTTTATAGCACTTTCTCCATGGAGCCTATTGTGATAAGGATTTGATTGATGAGGTTCCAAATCAACTGTTTAGAAAGAAGCAATTGTGACCAGGTAAAGACATTAGTCAACATATTAGGTTGGATAAGTTAATTAGCTTGTAACTAATAAAGTTACCCACAAATTACAAGCTCTCCTGATTGTAAGACATATAGTCATTCAACTAAGTAGTCGAATGTATCTGACCCCATCTCACGCACACGAGAAGCAACCTCGAAAGCACATTCATAAGTAAACCAAAAAACCTTGCAGATGAATGTATATAACATCATCCATTAGAAAGTAAAGCAACGACCTTGGAGAGTAAGTCCCGATCACGCAAGTCTGAAGCAGAATATGATAGCTGCAAACAAATTTTTTTTAAGAGACAAGAATCAATGAAGGGCACAAAGGGTAAGCTAAGTTAACAATTTCTTCTGAAAAGGAATAAAACGACAAACATGAGAGATAAATCATCTTGCTAAGAAAATTATTAACTCTGTAACATTATCATCGATGATAAAAAAAAGATATTAAGTTGAACAATCCGAAAGACTAGGTCACTCTCTTGTGTGTGTCAATTATATTGCTCGACTTTGACTTGAGCCCAATTTTATGAACGTTAAAATCCAAGAAGAGCAGAAAGTTTTCAGTCAAGCCACGGTCAAATAGAATTAGGCCTCCTGATCTAAATGGTACTATGGACAATAAACGCATTTACTCGACGTAATCCACCATCAGCAGCAAATATCATATGACAGAGAGAGCGAGCTACGTTTTAGGAGAAGACACTAATAATGAAAGATTCCGCCAAAATGCCGTATTTCAAGAAGCATAAACTTGAAAGAATCGCTTATTTCCGAAAGCTATATATAGAGAAATTACAATAAAGGATGTGTGATAAGTTGCAAGATCCTCTACATCGAGTTTTCAGTGACGAGTGGAAGGAGGACCTACGGATTCAAGCAGTTGTTGTTGAAATGAAATTAGTGGGTAATTAAGTCAAATCGTATTGTGAAGACGAAACCTCGAAGAAAGTACAGAGAGAGAGAGAGAGAGAGAACCTCGATCTGAGAGTAGAGGCCGTGGTAGCCGCGAGAGTTGAGGAAATGAGAGACGGCATCATTTGGAGCGTTGATAGGGTTGTCTTGGGAAGCAGCAGTGCCGCCCACGGCCGCCCTTCCGCCGGCCTCGTCTGAGCAGCAGTTGCCCATAAAAAATACGCGTCGGCTGAGCTCAGCGAGGTATGAAATATGAAAAACCCCGGTACAGGAGAGAGGAGAGTCTTGGGTGGATCGATGGATGGTACAGCCGTGAAGTTTCTTCTTCTTATCGTATCACATGCCTCTCTCTCTTCTCTCTCTCTCTAACTTCTTCCAAAGTGTTTGGTGGGTCCATCACCATCCGAAAGTATTTCCCTAAGGCCCCAAAAGATAACGCGTTTTTCTTCTCTCTGTTTTTTCTTCTTCTTTTTTTTTTTTTTTACTGAAGGTCAAATCACGCCAACCAACGAAAGAAAAAATTGAAGTTGGCAGCAGTTTAAGGTTTCGTTGTATTTTCAGGCATTTTATAAATAATAGTAAAAAAATATTAAAAAAATATTAAATAATAACAAAAAATATGTAAAAAATAAAAATAAAAATATTATAAAAATATTTAAAATATTTTCAATATCCAATCTACATGGCTGCAATATAAATTTCTTCCCATTGCCACCAATTTTTTACAAACCCCTTTCTTTCTAAGCGATTGTTGACCCATTGGTTTCATAGTCTTTCCATTTGGAACTCGTACAGCAATTGATTTTCCATATACTATTCAATATTCATATAATAGGAGTTCTTTTTTCGACTTCATTTGTTTTTAAAAAATATCTCATCTCATCTCATCTAATTATTATAATTTTTTAAACTTTTAATTTAAAATAAAATAAACAATTCAACTTTTTTAAATTTTAAAATAAAAATAATATTAAAAAATATATTATAACAATACATTATTTATTTTTTTAAATTTAATCTCATCTTATCTCTAAAAATAAACGAACCTGAAAAATTAAAAAATAAAAAATTTAAATTTCTTTTTTAATATGATACGTAAAAAGGTAAAAAAGTCCTCCAGATCAATACATAAATGTAATTTTTCTTGATTTCAATATATATTGAAATACATATTTTCTTGTGCATTGTTATAAGATACGTTTCTCAGTCACAATTAGAATCGAATCTAAATCCACCCACTTAGGTTGACCAATGAGCAGCAATGACCTATGGTTCCACCCAACAACACTCCCAACAGTTACCATGCGACGGATATGCCCAACACGTCTTGAGTTTGGTTGGCACTAAAGTGCTTCCTTCCTCGTAATTTGTCAGAAATATTGGATGGATGTGTTGATGTGGGAAAGATACTGCTGCTGAAACTCACTAATTAAATAATTTGGGGGATTCGAAATGCGCATATAGGGCAGCCAGGCATCAGAGGATGGGAAAAACAAAATGGGGACAATGCAAACAAAAAGGCATGCGTGTCTGCTTACCACTAAAAAGGAGGGCACAATAATTATTCATCCATTCTATTTCTAGGGTTTTTAACTGTATTGTGCACCAATTAGCGTTGGCAATAATATGGTATGCAAGGAGAGAACGGAGTCAAGTTCAAACTCAAAAGTGGGAAATAACAAAATATCCAGCCAGCATGGGGGCCGCCACAGCCACTTTGGAGGAGTCCCACAGACTTTCCAAAGTAAAGAGGTTCCTATTGGTGGAGGAGCCGAATGCAAGATTACTACTACATCTCATCTCATCTCATCTCATTCCATCTCTGCTCTTTAACTTTAAGCCAGCCTCGGACCAGACTTTGTCTCAGATATAGTCATGGCAACGCGTCAACGAGCACAAAGGTCAAGAGGTCAACCACTAAGGCATGTATGTATGGTGAGGGAGACGTGCATGGGTGCTGCAACTACGTCCCATCGCCTTACCAGCACCAAAACTCACAACATGGATACGTATACGTCATTGATGTCCAGCCCTCATCCGACCCCGCAAATGCATGCAAATCCACTTCAACCACCACGTTTCATAAACTAATAAGAGCAACTCCAAGATGCAAAGACTTTGCTGGTTCCTTTTTTAAGGAAACTGTTAGAATTTTGATGTATGCTTTTTATCCGAGGCTATCACACAGCACCACTTTCATGAGTTTGAGCACACAACTCCTATAAGCCATTGATATCATTCCCCTGGAACATGCAACAATTATAATAACAATAATAACAATAAGCAAGCTGCAGTATGCTTCTCTTTTTTCTTTTTTTTTTAATTATAATAACAATAATAATTATAATAAATCATATATCATGATTCATACACTTCCAGCTTGACTCAATGGCAGGTGTGCCATATCATCATAAGTGGCCGCCACCGGCATAAAATATCAGACCCACAGTTTACCTCAATCCCCTTCAGAACTACTGCATTTCTACAAAACTTGCATTTTTTTCCACCATCCCAACAGCAATGTTTTGCTTTGTCATGCAAAAATGGACCTTCAAAAAGTTGTTGTACCTCAGAAGAGGTATAAAGTTCAGTGCCAAAGCAACATCAGAAGCATGGGAATAATTCTTTCTTATGGCCATATAAGTAAACAACAGCGTGGAATATTTAAGAGGTCTTGTGCAATCCAACATTGAGATCAGAGGATATGGAAATGAGAAGCGGAAGTGATTGGAGCCACACAGCCTTGAAGACACGTTTCTGATGGGCTTGTATTGATTGGGAAGGCTTGTTAGCGGTATACCTGATATCAAAGATGTGAATCATCGGGTCTGCTGAACCAGATGTCATGTATAAACCATCAGGAGACCAAGCTTGATTTATGAGCGCTGACTGAGATTCACTGCTTTCTTGCTTCCATCCAAAAACATGAAGTTCAGTCTGTCTCAATCTGATATCAAACAATCGGAGCTGCCTCTCGGGAGTTCTGTATGTAAGACATGTAAAATTCAACCAGCAAGTTTCCAAACTAGGACAGAAGTGAAAGGAGAAAAATTCTTGTTTGTAAACAAGCACATGGCTCATCCTGTAATTAGATGTCCTTTCTATCTCAAAGCCACAACAATTTCCAGTATACAAGGCAGGTTTAATCACGACTAAGTGTTTGCGGTCATTCAAAATAAGCACTACGACAGATAATTTTTTTATATATAAGTAAATAAGCACTAGGACAGATAATTGCCACCTATAAGCGATAAATTCTTTGCTTTGAACCCTAATCATAAAACTCAATTAAATTTATTTATTTTTTTTTATAGGTAACTCAATTCAAATGTATAATTGAAAAAACTAAGCTAAAACTTCAAGGGAAACGATTCACACTATCCATCTCAGCCAAAATTGGTCCAAGTTTGCAGGCAGCAGGCCCTTTTTTTTTTGTTGACTAGACCAGCATGCCAGAATCACCAATATACTTCAAGTGACATTCGAATATAATAGTGATAATAGAATTTCAAAAACCATTATTTGCTCTTTTCAGTTAGTTTGTATTTCTGATGCTACCAAAGTAAATTTATCTTTCCTCTTCCTAGGTAAGAAGTTAATGATCAAAATAGCATCTTCTGCAGTTATTTCGACTATAATTAATTTTCATTAAAATAAAAACTTATTTAGTGATTTAATCGAAAAGGCGACAATGATAGCTTAAATAAATATCTTGTTTACAGCTCTTTCCATCACATTGAATGGTTGATTGTTTTGTTGCTAGATGTATCTCTTATAGGTAGTTTGCTCTAAGTTCGGTCCTCTCATGCAGTATTGAACTCCAGCATAAATTTCTCTCTCAGATCACCAATGAAGCAGAGTGTTAACTGGAAAGACAACAAAATGCACCAAGAAAAGCTGGTCATGAAATGGCTTACGCTGTTTGAACCATGAATAAATTGAAGTCGCGTGGATTTGGCAAGACACTCATGCATTTACTTTCTATTAGATGCTTGAAATCTGCTCTTCCAACTTGTGCATCAAACCCAATAATTCGCTTGTCTGCCCCGGCAGACAGTACAATCTGCTTTTGCTGCATCCCAGCTACTCCCATAACAGCTGATGAATGCATACTCCTGTGCAATACCTTTGGTTTCCATAAGTTCTCATCTTTCTCACTCCAAAGTATAACAGCATGATCACTGCCTCCAGTGACAAAACAGGCATCTTCCCAGGGCAAGAAGGTTATGCTGTTAATAATACCCTTAACATGAGGCTTATCCTCCAAGAAAGTTACACGAGCTTTCTGTCAATACACAAACATACAAAATTAGTGTTAGAAAAGAAAGAAACCTGCTTTGAAATGAAAGTTGAATTCTTGTGGACAGAGAGTATGCCAATTCCATCATACTTATCTAGTTATATATTAATTGTATCCAAACGGCACTAGTATAATCATTCAATAACTAATATCGAGGGTAACTCTTACCCCTTGTGTCTTATTGAGATTAAGAACTGATATCTGAGAATCTCCACCATCAGCACTGTATACAGAAAACAGGCTATTCCCCTGTGGGTGCCAGACTATATCTTCAGGCCATCTCCTCTGCTTTGGGGATACACAATCAGTAGAGCTAAGTAGAGAGGCACTTGAACTGCAGGTCAAGACCAAAACACTGGCTGAGTACCTTTATATCATAAAACATAAATCTAGAAATTGAATCTGTGTATAAAAGGTACAAACAGAAATAAGATTTTATACAATTGTAACATGGAGTAGAGGCATAGAAAATGCAGGTCCATTCTCATATGTCCAATATATTTGATAACCAATCCAATTACCTGCTTTTGTGCTTAAAGGGTCTTTTATAATGGTTGGCCATGGTGAAAGACTACATATATTTGTTATAATGTTTGGGCATGGTGGGAGACCATACACATAAATGTATCATTATAGGCACTACAGCTCCATGTGCAATCATCAAAAGGATATCACCTATAATCCATTGAACTAGAAAATGCTCATCATAGCAGTACAAAGTAGATCTTAAAGGAGCCTCCAGAAAGTTCCCCCCCCCAAAAAAAAAAAAAAACCTTTCCTCTCTTTATTCTGTCCAGGTGAAGTTCTACATACATTGACCACCTTTGGGGTTTCCATATTATAGCAACATATATCATCCATTACAGCATGCATTTTAGTCTATAGTGGGAGACAACAATATAGTGGAAAAGTTTCCAAGTAGTCACTAGTTTGCATTAATCTCAACCATAGATGGAACGAGGGGGCCTGCCCCCCCCTGGTTTTTTTTTTTCTTAAATATTTAATATATAATCAAATAATATCACATATACTTGCCTCAAAATTAAGCTTGGTGCTATCCTAGGCTTGGCCCATAAAATTTAAATCAAGTCCATTTGCTTACATAACCCACAGCCTATTTAAATAATTGACAGGGTAGCAATCTGAGAAAGCACAAGCTCATTGTTATGGATTGATACTATATGTCTAAAAAATGTGGTGAATATGTGGATTATTTATCACTTCATTGTGAGGTGGCAAGGGTTTTATGGGATGAGATTCTTAACAGCATTAGAATTGCATGGGCGATGCCGAGGAGGGTGGTGGAGTAGGGCCTAGATGTGGCTTAGGCCTCCCTTGGGGTGTTACAAAAGGTATACTTCCATTTGTACTTGGCCTATGCCCTTTACTTATTTCAATAAAACATCTATCTTACTTATCAAAAAATTAAGTATGAAAAGATGGTGGAGTTATTTTATTTATGCTTGGATGTGTACCAGTTTTTTTTTCTCTTTTATGTTCTTTCTTCACTCCTTGATGGATATCTTAAGGGTTTTATTTTCCTCAAGAAATTTTTTCTTTCCCAGAGCTCTATGAATCTAGATGAGTGTTTTACTGTAAGGCCCAAAATAAGTTTGATATGTTTGCTTCAAAAAGTCAAGTTTCCTTAAAAAATTTAGAATTCCTATTAATATTTGTTTATTAATGGACTTTTTTGTTTATATTTCGTTGACATTAAATTAACATTATTTTTATTTCCAATAAATTAGTTGAATCTTAAATCTTAATATACTTTGTCATCATGCTTTGACCCACATCTAAGCAAACCTAGTTCCATATTGAGGTGGCAATTTGTATTCACGGGTCATATTTGTGTCGTATCAAGTCATGAAGATCTAACTATATAGGTCAACCCAAACACCCCATTTAATTAAATGCGTAAGACCTTAAAATCCTAAGACAACCCATATAAATAACGGGTGACATGACATGACCCGCAAAACCTGTTTAATAATCCATTAGAATTGAGTTAACATGACATGACCCATTTTGACTTGTTTCAACCCATTTGAAGTAAATGGGTTCAACTAACCCATATAACCCGTTTGACATTATTAACATAATTTCATATGAGAATAATATCTAGAAGTTTTAGTACCCACAGTATAATTAATATCTCCAAAAAAATAAGACTACATACCAACAAAAAATGCAATATTTTTGAGATATTAACCTTTAAGAATGTCAATATTGCAACCCCAACAATAACAAACATAAGCATATTGTAATTGTAATCTTCAAATAAAATTTAAACAGGTTATAAGGGTTGATTGTGGGGTTGACCCATTATTGATCCGGTAATTAATCATGTCTTATCAGGTTGATCCATTTTGACCCAAACCCGCTAATTTAGTGTTGTGTTCATGTTGGGTTTATGGGTTGTGTCAAATATTGCCACCCCTAGTTCCATTACAAAGGTAAGGTGACAAGTGTTGAATGGACAAATTCACTACAGAAAGGCTTCTTACTCACATATAATCTCAAATATGATGCAACAAATTCAAAACGGCATTACCACCCTTTACACCACCTTAACCAATTAACTGTCCTAGCTTATACCAGAAACAGCAGTGAAGAACAGCCATAGCATGGAAATGGAGGGGTTGTACACTTCCTGATTTGCTCTCGATAGAATAAGCAAAAAAACCAATTTAAGCAAGAGATCAACCAAATCCAACCCTTAATCCCAAGTTACACATATTTTGGACATCTATACTACACTTTTTAAGAACTCCTCAAGATAAACTACTTTTTCCTACTAACCAGCACCAAATGCATACTAAGGAATATTTGAGAAAAGTGTTTCTCTACATGCCACATACCTTTCCAGAACTCCAGCAACTCCCCCTCTCAATAGAAAACCTAAAGCTGAAGAAAAACAAGCTCTATGATTTCCCAACAGCCTTTCAGGAAGCATAGAACATATCCTCTCCACTAGTAGACTCTCGCTGCTATTAATCCCTATATGCTTACCTATAATCACTAAAAGCTATTAATCACTATAAGCGTTTATGCTATTACTATGTGCTATTAATCACATCTGCAGCTACCTATAAACTATATCTTAGATAATGTCACTATATGGTCATGAATGGACTATCTAAGATACTTTCCCAATCTACAAGATTTTGCTTATCCTAAGAAAATGTTCAAAGTCCGCCAGGTTGTATTACGGTTAAATACAAACTTTACTATATAACATTATGATTATAATAGTCACTTTGCAAAGCTATCAACAACTCACAGAATGATACCAGCGAAGATAAGTGCATTTGGAAAAAATTTTAAGACTTACCCCCCCGATTGAACTTGCCACAAATTGACCAATCCATCCAAAGCACTGTATATATTTCAAAACACTCCCAAGAATTAGATTCTGTAGAAGCTCATGAGAGAAATAACAGTTCATTAATACTGAAACTTTATAGTACAGTATGTAATTAGAGAATAAAGGGCAGTTAAAAAAATATACCATGACATACTTAAAAATATGGAGAAATTTCTATCTAACTATCCAAAAAATGTGAAATTTCAATTAGGAAAAATCTATTCATCACCCTTTTTATTATCATCCTCTGAGCATCCCTTGATGTGGCATTAAATGATAGGCCCACAAGTGAAACATAATAAATAGTCCCCAGTCATTTAATACCACATCATGAAATGATCAGAGGATAATGGTAAAAGGGATGATAAGTAGCATTACTCTTTCAATTATGCCATGAAAATTCAATTTTATGTCTAAGCAAAGTATTTCTTTTCATAGATACCAATGAGACATCAAATTACCTAGTCACAAAAAGCTGATCGTTCACTGGACACAAGGACAGACTTCTCAACTTTCTCTTGTGCTGACTAGAGATATGATTGCTTCTATGGCAGTGGATTATGCATGGTGAAGAACTTCTACGAATCAACGGAATCAGTTCCTTGTGTTCTTTCTCATCTGAAATCCAAAAGAAAGATTTAAAGAATCATGAAGGGTATCTTGGACTGGAGGAACTGAACCGAGCAAATAATATGTCACACAAAGAAAGCCACAAACTTGTAATTCTAGATATGCACAATCACAAAATGAGAAACTAATAATGCAAGGCTATTCAACAAGAGAATCTCACCAAGTTTTCTCTTTGTTCCTTTATCCTGAATTTCAACAACCTCTGGCTCAGAAGAAACTCTGTAAGGTCTGCCCCCTTTCGCTTTTGTAGCACTATTATATTGAGTGGAAACTGGTGGATTGGCTTGAGTCTTAGAAATATTTGAAGATTTTATAGGCTGGGAAAGTTTTGGATTCGCAGCAGGGATTAAAAGTTCTGGTTTTGACTGAGGCTGGTTCCTAGAAGAACCTCCATTTATATGTATGGGACTAGTTGATCTGCGCTCCACCTTCACGTTCTTCGATGCATTATCCAGAGAACCTTTTATTGGCACAACATTACTTTGGCTTCGAAGTCGAGCCAATTTAGATTGTGAATCATGCAACCTTCTCTCTGCTTCCTCAAGCTGCAAACCTTTTTCAAAGAAATTATTAGTGGATTGTTTCCTCCGGAGAAGGTTTCGATACAAGGAACATGTCACTAAACCCAAAAAAAAAAAGCATCGCACCCATCCATTGGCAATCACAATCGTGAATTTAATCAACATAATCTACAAAACCCAACATCGGCACAGTTTTTCTAGTTTACCAGAAGTATTCTTAAAAGCTCAAGTACGGAAATTGAGTAGCCAAAGATCGCTCGTAATGATATGATATCAGTTCAAATAGCTTTGACAGGAAGTTCCAGAAGCAAAACGCAGTTCATGAAAACTCCGCATATAGTTATATCAAAACTTTATAGGGCACATCAATAAGCAAACAATCACGTAAGCCCCAAATATGATTTAGGAAAGATCAAAATTTGAGTCCGAGAGAATGAACAAACGATATAATGGATAGAACGAAAAAGAACGTGAATATAACTAATATACATGTGTGTGCGCGCATGTATGAGGCAACCTGAGATTTGTAATAGGAGATGCGGTGCCTAAGATGTTTGACTTCGTGTGTACGGTGCTCGATCAGGGCCACCAATGCCTCTTCTTGCTCTTCAATGCTGTTGTTGTCCATGTTATTTGTGGTGGTTTTAGATTGAAGTTCTACTTCATCCCCATCATTCGTCTCCACCTTGGGCTTCTTCAAAGGAAGCGCGCTCATTTTTTATTCCCTTCTTCCTCTCGCTCTCTCTCGCACAGGAAGGACAGGACCGTGCGAATGTGAGCATTGGAGACCAAATGTCATTAGAATATCATAAAAAGCATTCATTAAATTGTTTTTAGGGTTGAATAATTGGTTATTGTTAGGACTGTTCAACTGGGCCGGGTTTTTTCCCGGCCCGGCCTGGAACCCGGAAAACCGGGATCCGGTTCCGGGTTTCGACCCGGATTAAATCCGGGTCGAAATCCGGGTTGAAAAACCCGGATCTATCAGGCCCGGATACGGGTTACAAATCCGGGTACCCGGGTCAAAACGAAAACCATCACGCCCCCCCCCCCCCCGACTCGTTACGCCCGAGTCTGTCTCTCTCGCTATCTCTCTCTCTCTCTCGTTACGCTTGCCGCTTGCGAAAGGAGAAACCCTAAATCCGTGCCTCCTCGCCGCGACCCCATTGCCGCCGCCGCATCTTCGTCGCCGCATCTCCGTCGCCGTGACCCCGTGAGTCTGTCTCTCTCTCACTCTCTCTCTCTCTCTATCTCTATCTCCCTCTCTCTCTCTCCATTGGATTTCTGGGTTTGGATTTCTCTGTGTATAATGAAGTTTTTTTAGTTTTATGTGTAGTCATTCTTATTTTTTGTCTTGTATTCTGTCTGAGTTTCTTTAACTTTTTCCTGTACACGGTTCATTTTCTATTGCCTTAGGAGCGGCTCAGGCATTTGTTATCAATGACTGGGGCTGTTCATACCTACAGTGGTTAATATGAGCGGCTTCCTGAAGCTCAGTCCCTTGCTTGTTGCTTTACCAATATGCTAGAAAGGGCTTTTCTCGCTTGTTTAGTAAAGTCACGTTTTAATAGAAAATTTATACACATCATTATAAAGTCAGTCATCTGAACTTGAAATTTTTTGGGGTTTTTGGATCAGATATTGTAATTAAGTTTTAGGACAAGGGTAGGAGAAAAATCCACTTGTGATGCATGGCATGTTTGATTGTCAAATTTGCTGCTGTAAAGTAACTAGTATGACTGCTGATGATAATGCTCTGAATAGAAATGCCCCTTATGATTCTTTCAATCCACTGATAGTTGTGGGTGGTTGACATGCTGGAACATTGTAATTAGAGGTGTAGGCAGTGCTTCTTGGAGTAACAAAGCTAGACAAGATGTTTGGTTGAGAAAACCATTTAATTGGGAAGGTGGGAAAGATATCACAGAGGCATGGAGGAAAGTATTTAGGAGGTTTTGCTTGACAAGAAGTGTCAAGACCTCATCTAATGGGAAGTCGAAACTATATGCCTGAATGGGTCTGAAAATGTTGGTGGCTAGATAATTCTTTGACAATTCTTTGAATGTAAATCTTTGACAATTCTCTATCTATTACTATCCACATATCCAGCAACAGATTAGTAATTCTTCTTCTTTTTTAAAAAGAACAACCAGGCTTTCTTCTTCTTTTAATATTTAAGCCACATTTGAAATATTTAAGCCACATTTGAAATAATTTAGAATAGAATAGATATATTATATTAAGGTTTAAATTTTAAAACCATTGCATTTCTCCATTCTCAAAATTTGTACACAATGTTTGGTACTTCATTTTGTGTTGTCTGCTTGATGGTGAACAAGTTATTCTATAATATTTCACTTTTCAATCAATGCTTTTCTGGTTTCATTCTGCCGTTTCCTACTTTACAGAAGCATTTAATTTTCGAGCATGTTTCTGTGAGCTATTAGTGCACTCTTTCTTTACTGGATTTTATCTTGATAGTTTCGTTAAAAATTGACGGCACATATCAGTACTTTATATTCGTGATTAATTAAAATGACTATTAGATATGATTCCACTCCTTTTAATTATTTCTTATTCTCAGATCAGTTGCTGCAATGGGAAAGAAGAAGCCAGAGGAGCATGGTGCAACCACCAAAACTAAGGTGGGTAGCAAAGACATTCCAAAAGATGGGAAGAAAGAAAAGCTTTCTGTCTCAGCGATGCTTGCCAGTATGGACCAGAAACCTGATAAGCCTAAAAAGGGTTCTTCCTCTTCCTTAACTTCTACTACAAGTAAACCTAAAACAAAAGTCGCACCAAAAGTTTCATCTTACACTGATGACATTGATCTCCCTCCCTCCGATGATGAGGATGATGATTATGCCTCTCAAGAAGAGCAGACTGATGGCCAGAAGCTATCCAATCGACAGCAGAGGAGTGAATCAAAGTTTCTTGAAATATCCATAAGTGAGAAAGAAATGAAAAAAAGAGAAAAGAAGGACGTGTTTGCTGCCCATGCAGCAGAGCAGGCAAAACAGGAGGCCCTTAAGGATGATCATGATGCTTTTACTGTTGTTATCGGTAGCCGAAGTTCAGTTCTTGATGGGGGTGATGAAGCTGATGCCAATGTCAAAGATGTAACTATAGATAATTTCTCTGTATCTGCTCGGGGAAAAGAACTCCTAAAGAATACATCTGTAAAGATATCTCATGGAAAAAGGTATGGTTTGGTTGGGCCCAATGGAATGGGCAAGTCTACATTATTAAAGCTCCTTGCTTGGAGGAAGATCCCTGTTCCTAAGAATATTGATGTTCTTTTGGTTGAACAAGAGGTGGTTGGTGATGATAGAAGTGCTCTTGAAGCAGTTGTTTCAGCTAATGAAGAGCTGGTCAAGCTCCGAAATGAGGTTGCATTGTTGCAGAATTCATCTTCTGTTGTTGAGGGTGAGAATGATGATGACGGTGGCAATGGTGATGATGCAGGAGAGAAGCTCGCTGAGTTGTATGAGAAGTTGCAGATCTTGGGTTCAGATGCAGCTGAGGCCCAGGCATCAAAGATTCTTGCTGGGTTGGGTTTCACCAAAGAAATGCAGGTTCGTCCAACTCGTTCATTCAGTGGTGGCTGGAGGATGAGAATATCACTGGCTAGGGCTCTTTTCGTGCAACCAACACTTCTGTTATTGGATGAACCCACAAATCATCTCGACCTCAGGGCTGTTCTCTGGTTAGAGGAGTACTTGTGTCGGTGGAAGAAAACTCTTGTTGTTGTCTCACATGACCGGGATTTCCTTAACACTGTCTGCAATGAAATCATTCATCTCCATGATCTTAAGCTTCACTCATACCGTGGAAACTTTGATGAGTTTGAAAGCGGGTACGAGCAGCGTCGCAAAGAGATGAACAAGCGGTATGAAACTTACGAGAAGCAAATTAAAGCAGCCAAGAGGTCAGGGAGTCGTGCTCAGCAGGAGAAGGTGAAGGACCGTGCTAAGCTCAATGCTGCAAAAGAAGCATCAAAGAACAAGGCGAAGGGAAAGGTTGACGAGGATGAGCCTCTTCCGGAGGCCCCAAAGAAGTGGAGAGATTACAGCGTGGAGTTCCACTTCCCTGAACCCACTGAGCTTACACCCCCACTCATGCAGCTAATTGAAGTCAGCTTCAGTTACCCGAATCGAGTGGATTTCCGGCTCTCAAATGTTGATGTGGGTATTGATATGGGAACACGTGTTGCTATTGTTGGCCCTAATGGAGCAGGAAAATCTACTCTACTGAATCTTCTCGCTGGTGATTTGGTTCCAACTGAGGGTGAAGTGCGGAGGAGTCAGAAGTTGAGAATTGGGAGGTATTCACAGCACTTTGTGGACCTACTGACAATGGAGGAAACTCCAGTTCAGTATCTTCTTCGTCTTCATCCAGATCAAGAGGGACTCAGTAAGCAGGAGGCTGTTCGTGCCAAGCTTGGAAAATTTGGGCTTCCCAGCCATAATCACCTCACTCCAATTGCAAAATTATCTGGAGGGCAAAAATCACGGGTTGTATTCACTTCAATTTCTATGTCAAAGCCACATATATTGTTGTTGGATGAGCCCACAAATCATTTAGACATGCAGAGCATTGATGCGCTGGCCGATGCACTGGACGAGTTTACGGGTGGAGTTGTCCTGGTCAGTCATGACTCTAGGCTCATAGCACGTGTTTGTGAGGATGAAGAGAAGAGTGAAATATGGGTCGTGGAAAACGGAACTGTGAGAACTTTCCCTGGAACATTTGAGGAGTACAAGGAGGAGTTGCAAAGGGAGATCAAAGCAGAGGTCGACGATTGATTTTGAGCTATGGCATAAGTATCGATATTGCAAATCATATAAGGCGCTTTCCCTACTCTGTGTTATTCAATTTTAAAAGTGCAATAAAACAGATGCATCTTTGTTTTATAACTCTTTTTGATTGCATTTCCTGTACTGCGGATGTGAAGAAATTACAAAACTGATTAATAAGATAGATGTTTATCCCGATCTTTTTACCTGTATACTTTTGATCTCATGCAAATTACTCCACTTGTGTTGTAATAACGTTGCTCTGATTATACATTTATACTATTTTTCCCTTTCCATCTTACATCACAGAGTTTTCACAACCCCATTACTGCATTGATTTCCATAAATGAGTCCTATGATGAACTCGGAATTTATAAATTATAATAATCTGTCTCTGTTTTGATTGCCAGAACACCTACAGGTGAAATGTATCTGCAGTCTTGGTAACAATTGAGATTGTTTCTTTTGGTCTTTGGAGAACAAGTGCTAAATCTCTCGTTGGGAATGATAAAATTTAAATAATTCATCTGTCTTTCCTAAGGTTTCGTTTATTTGGCCACATAATGTAATCGGCCCAACTTCATTGATACAATGAAACTTAAAGTGGTTTAGGAGTTGATGAATTAAATATAGAATTTAAAACTCAACTTATATTGTAATCGCAATAATATTTTAATGCATCAAGGTCTGATATTTTTTTAATTGTCAAAACTTGGGTCCCTTGGTGTGTGAATCTTTGAAACGCAAGCAATCAATTCTAGAAATTTGGGTACCCGAGTGTGAATCTTTGAAGTGAAGTCAGCCTAGTTCTGACATGTTTTAACACCATTGGGAGTTATTTTTTAGTACCCTTGAATCTGGGATCCTCTTCTATTTTTCTTCCCCTTCGAATGTAAAAGCAATTGGATGTCAGATCAGCAGGGAACTAGACGGTGCTCAGTTGAATTTCATTGACATTTACACGCAGTTTTCAATTTGGGGGCAACAAAACTGCATGCTCGTGAGATTTGGAAAAAGTTTTTGACTAACTTCTAGATGATTTTCAGTATCTTCCAAAATTAATTGGTTCACATATTTTGATGTGGTTGCAAAGGTTGACACTTGGTGCTGCCTGCGTACGCGCATTGTATTTTGAAGCGAGAAAATTTAAGAAAGTTTTTGTAAAAAAAGACCACATTTTAAAGATGTAAAAAAAGGAAAATTATTCTTAAAAGAACTTATATACAACTTATATAGAAGTTATCTATTTAGAATTTATAGCTAACATTAGTTTTTTGAAGCAAACCGACTATTTGAAACCTTGATAAACTTCGAACAAAAAAAAAAAAAGTACAACATTGAATTGAATGTCCTGTTAAATGGTCACATATCTTTAACTTTTGTTTTTACCGATCAAATGAAATAAATTAAGATAAAAATTAAAAATTAAATAAAATATTATTAAAACAGCAACACCCATCGTTTATCATTGCCACTACCCTAAGCAGTTGTGGTCCTTCGCTCTTACACGCAAAAACAAATTTGGTAAAGGAAGGTATTTTTTCAGTACTACGTAAAACTTTTTTTGCAATTATCAAATACTAAAATCATATGATTAAAATATGAGAAATGCTACTCATCAATGTCATCATCCCCATACCACATATCCAAATAAGATTTATTATTTTTGTCATTGTATTTAAACAAACAACATATCAATATGTAAGAGTTTAAATAGAATGACTAAAAATAACAAATTGCATGTTAGTGTGTGATGTAGTTGATGATAAGTAGAAATTTTATGAAAATATTAGCTAAATAATTGAAAAATTATATTATTTCCTAACAAATGATTTCATGTCTACATGTTTAGACAGGCTAAAATTAGAGTGTCTTTCTTTTTATTCTTTAGCAAATTAGGAGGTATCTCATTAGGGTTTTGCTATTACATCAGCCACTATTCACCCCCACACTCCACACCTGACAATGTTTTTTTTCCATAGGGTTTGGATAGTGAATAGTGGCTGATAAGAAGAATTATTCATCTCATTATAATTTGAGTTGAGTCAATTACAACCTCTAGTTTAAAATGTGTTCAAATTCTTGTGCAATTCTTCTATGGGCTTTGCTATCTAGCTGCATACATTGCACACTATACTTTTTTTTATTTTTTTTATTATTGCTAAATTAATTGAGTTCTTCTAACTGTTTAACATCCCTACATCACATACAGTAGCCAATAAGAAGGAATATCTCCATCAGGCCATATCTAGTGGGATATTTATGAATGTGAAGAATGCAAAGGCGCTTATGCCCAAGAGGACCACAAAAAAAAAAAAAAAAACCAGCACGGCAAAAGCTCAAAGAAAGGTATAAAGTGGGTGACACTGAAGTTGATCTCTTAGGAGAACCCATGGGGAAGTTTGATTATTATGTTCTGTATCTAAGGACAAAGAAAAAGAGTGTTCCCCCCTTGGTAGGACTCCATGTTTTGTAGCCTATGGCCAAGCCACTAGTCATGTCAGCCACATGCCAGGAGCCTTGCCAGCAATGTCAGGCATGCCCATGGGCCAGCCTAGCCCACGCATGGGCTCATGCATGCCATGAGTCAACTTGGTCCATGTCAACTATATTATTGTTTATTATTTATTTTAATTTAATTATTTATTTTCCAATGGACCTATTGGGGGTTTCCAAGTTGTAATTCTTATAAATAAGATTCTTAGTCTTTGCATTTGAATCTTTTGGTAAATTTCCTAGAGGAGGATTATTTGTTTAGGAGATCAATAATCAGTGTTATGCACTTGGGCTTTTTAGGTGCAATTCGTGAATATGTGTAATTCATTTATCTTGTTCTTGCAACTTGGTGCAATTCGTGAATCCAAGTTGTTGTTATCCTTGTTTTTATCAAGTTATCAATTCATAAGCTTTATTTCAACTATTGTGCAATCCGTGAATCATTAGTTGGTCTGTTACCTTTTGTTCATTCAAGTTCTTAAGTATTTTACTTTGTTCTTGAGTGTTCATCATTTTGTTCTTGGTGTTCATTCTTTCATTGCTCATTTGATCCTTCCATACCCTCATTCTCGACTATTAAAGTATTTGCAACTTTCCATAAATTCTTCCCATCATCCAACTTGCCCTAGCAGAAACATTTGCTTCCATATCCATAAAACCCTAGCCATAATTCCCACTTATCATTCTCGACCACTAGTATTGCCCGACTTTCCATAAGTGAACCATTTCCATAATTGCCCTTCATCCTTCACAAACATTGACTTAACCTAAACCCTAATTGCCTCCCATTTTTCCATTCCTTCACGTACCATATTCGGCCACCATAAGTCTATCTTCCCTCAAAATCTAGCCACCCACCTCAAGCCCAATAAGGTAACTCATTCCTTTTAGAAGTATTGACTTCCTCACATTCAATTTCAAATCTCATTTCAAATCCTTTAATTTAAAGAATTGACAATCACATTCAATCCCTTAAATCACTCTTTCTAAAATCTCTCTAGTAAACTATTGACTTGTCATCCTAGTTCAAATTCGAATTCCCCTCTTCCCTCAAGATTCCCGCCATCTTGAAAACCTTCCATATCCATTTCCAAATCATCCAAATCTAGCCAACCTTCCAAAGACCAAGTCAACCCTAATCCTACCATACCCATTTTGGCAACCCTAGTTGCCTTACACCCAAAACCCTAATTTCCCACTCTTCCACCTCATTCCCAAACCCTAGCATCATCCTAAACTCCAACCCTAAGCCAACTCTTCCCAATCTCGAAATCAACCCTAGCCACCCCACAAAACCCTAGCTACACTTCACTATACCAACCCTAACTACCATCCAAGTGGCCCAAACATCAAAGGACACCCTTCAAGCCGTCCACATTGTCTCAAACACTCATAATCATCACTTAGATCATCCAAAACCCTAACCTCACCTCACTCATCCAACCCTAGCCCATCATCTTGGCGCCACACTCAAGGACAAGTCCCAAGCCCACATTGATTTGCCCTCCCTAAACACTTAGTGTACCCATGTTCATCAGCATCTTCATCATTCCATCACCCAAACACCAACTCTTTGTGGAAGGCCAAGCAAGTTGGCAAGGTTACTCGGTCATCATCTTCACCAAGGCAAGCTCGTGGTATTTAGTGTTAGGGAGAAGACCAAGGTCCCTAACACCCCTTCCCTTGCAAACCTCTGATGCCAGACTACCCCGAAGAACCTGTTTTAATTTCGGAGGTCTAATGCACATCTTTACAAACAACTTCATCACAAATCCATGACCCACCATCTCCAACAACTTGTTTCCTAGTAGACCTTGTTGGAACAAATAATGATGGCACAACACACAGGCTTCTGCAACAGGAGCATTAAACTAGCAAGCGAAAAATGGCAAAGCCCAAAACCAAGCTATTCAAAAGATCCTTGACAATTAAGAAAAATTGAATTTACCTCTCTCTTAAATTATCCAAGGATTGATAAAAGAATCGAAGGCTAGAAGCAAAAAATTCACTCGACAGAAGAAGAGATGTAAAAAATTGCAAAGACAGTGAAAAATCTGTCTCTTTTTCCCTTATTGGACAAATTCAGTAAAGCATTGGCATTGGTGTCTCTATATGCAAATGTAAAATCACATGATTTGGAGATTGCCTCATTTAAATATCTTTTCATAACTTCATTTAGATACACTTTCATCGCATCATTTAAAAGTATCAAGCGTAAAACTCAACATTTCATTTCATGGAAAATAAAGACAATAGCTACATCGTATAGCATCCATTCACATGCATACAACTACTACTTTGGGTGCATAAATAAAGGCAGTCAAAGAAGACATTTATATACTTATACATTTGAACATTAATACTTAGCATACTTTTCATAAAACATCATTTCATTTCCTTCATTGCATAAAAGAATATTTTCCTTAAAAGCTTTTCACTTTCACTTTCATATCATTTAGAAAATTCTATAAGAGTATGAACATAATACTTACCTGGACTCCATGCTGTTTTCATTTCGTACAGTCCATTCATGTGTGCGTCAGATGGCAACCTAAATACATACATAACCTTACATTATTTCCTTTTCAAGTGCATATGTAACTTAAACTTAGAACTTACATAATAGTACTATTTACTTAAACTTCATTCACTTAGACATACTCTATCATTCAAGTCCATCTTCTATGATTTTCTTTATCACTTTTCTTTAATCTCAAGGTTGTAGCTTGTGACCCACTTGAGGTCACATTTCCAACACATAGCATTCTACTTTAAGTTCTTATCATTTAAAGTGAGTCAAGGGAACCTCCTTAATTCACTTTAAAGGTCAAGACACATTATTACTTTCATCACACTCTTTCTTCCAAGCCATCAATTCCGATGTATAACTTGAACCAACCAAGTTATACATCTCCAATACAGACATCTCTTCCTCCATCCATGCATAATCTAATCAACACTTTATCATAATCCAAACCAAGTATAATACACAATTTTAAACCAACTTTAAGGTTAAACATCGAATACTCAAGCTTATGACTGATTATCCATTAGACATTGAAAATCTGTCTAGCATATGTGTCCAACCAATTTACACGTGTATCCTACCCTTTTTATCACCGAAGATCAAACTATAGCTCATTAAAACATCCGCTTGTTTAAACAAGCTTCATACACACTAACACCAACATCCAACTCAAACCCAACCAATATAACATTTCATACGTCCAACTACATAGCTTATCTCGACACTTCACATGAAATACACAACGTACAACCATATTGCCAACTACACAACATCTCATCACTTCATACCATTGACAACCACTTTTCAAACTGCACAGTGATCCATAATTCAGCCCATCACTTCACCCGACACATAACCACAACACCAACTTCACATCACAACTTCGCATTTAATCCTAACACTTCATAACATGCTTCCATCTCACCAACTACATCACAATTGCACAATAACCCTATCACTTCACATTACACATAGCCACAACAGAGCTACGTAATAATCCCATCCCTTCGTACAACATACAACCATAACACCAATTGCATAAAATGGTCATCACTTCAAACTACATAGCCACATTACAACTACTCCAACCACTGTCCACAGTCCACAGTTCACAAATCACAAATACCAACAACAGTGCACCATTCACAACACAACATATTCATAATACCATTTCAATTTCAGCTTCACAACATAATAAATCATTGAGGGAAATGAATAGAAATCATACCATAATTTCGAGGTTGGAATTGTTGTGTTGCTTGTTGTCTGGTGGTCATGCGGTGGCAGCTACGTACGTGCAAGGAGGAGCTAGGTTGGGGCTTGGCGGTCACTGTCGTGACCTTAAAACAATAGTTGTTTGGTGGCTGGGTAGTGAGCCATGTGTGGAGGGCTAGGTGGTGGCAGGGGCTGGGGGTTTGTCTAGTGGTGGTGTTGTCGTTGGTGGTGGCAGCAAGGCCGTGTGGTCATGGGTTGAGCGAAACTGAGAGGGAGTGAGATTCGGGCAAGAGGAGAGTTGGGCATGTGTGGTGCGACGAGGCTTGGCTTTTAGGGGCGGCTACACGACTGCGGCTCGAGGAAATACACTGGTGCACGTCGGTAGGGAGGGGCGAAACAGAGAGAAACAGGGGGAGTGTCATTGGGGCTAGGGCACTGGCTACTGGGCCCTGAGAGGGAAGAGGGGGTGGTCACAGTGGTGGGGTATGGTGGCTCCTTGTGGTGTGGCTCCATTGCTGCCATTCACGGCGGCAGTAGTGGCTTGCATAGTGGAGAGAGAGAGAGAGAGAGAGCGAGCGAGCTACGGGGTTGAGGGAGAGGCCGAGAGAGGAAGGGTTGGTTGGCCGACGAGGCTCAATGGCATGCCCGTGGGCTACTCACGGTGGCGCGTGGCGGTTACAAAGAGAGAGAGCTATGGGGGTGAGATGGGGGGATGAGATCGAGGAGGGAGGGGGCAACAACGTAGGGGAAAAGGGAGAAGGAGGATCAAATGTGGAAGGTCACCGGCATGAGGCATGGTTGGCGGTGGCACTGGCGACGTGAGGTGGCACGCAATGAGGTGAGGGAGAAGAGAGAGTCACGAGGGAGGGGGTAACGGCTGGAGAGAGAGAGAGAGAGAGAGAGAGAGAGAGAGAGAGAGAGAGAGAGAGAGGTTCTAGGGTTTCTAGGGATTTAATCTTAGCCCTACATCTAAGGGTCCTTAACTTATATCCCATGGTGGATATTAAACACAAAGAAATAAACTAACTACATAATAGGAAGATGAAAATAAAAATGAAATGAGACTAAATTAACATCAAACTTTAATTTATTAATCCCGGAATAATATTTTGTATCATAAAATAAAATGATGAGTTTTCATAAATATTTCGAAAAGAAATAAAGGCATCTAAATAAATTGAGTTTTTAACATAAAATAAAATAATAAATATTAAATAATATTCTTAAAGAAATAAAATCATTTAAATAAAATGATTTTCTAAAACTATATTATTTTTGGGGATCCAAAATATAAAGAGGCTTACTTAAAATTAGGTTTGGTCCAATAACACTAAAAGTATCCCATCTAAAATAGTTTTGAACATTTAGAATATTTCAAGGATTTTAAAATACTCGGTTTGCTTTAAAAATCATCTGCTAAATTTAAAACACATATTTGAGATTTAAAACGCAAAGACGAGGCTCATAACCAATCGGGAGAAAAATGAGCGGTTGTTCACAACCACCCATTCCTAGCTCTTTGATTGACTCACGAAATGATATTAACTCCCCAGAACGAGGTAAAATATTGATAAAAATTATGTCTCAATTAGGATAAATTATACATATTAAATATATGAGTTAATTATACTTTACTCTTTCGAACTTTCACTCAATTCACAATGTGCCTCTGAAACTAATAATTGCATCAAAGTGGACCTTCGAATTTTCAAAACTTCTCAATCCCTCTCTTCCGTCTACTAGCAACATCAAATATAACGGAAATTCACTGCAAAAAAGTAATTTTCATCTAATTTATTATCATTGACTATATAAAATATAAAATAATATATGCTATTAATTAATAATAAATCATTAATCATTAACCATATATAAAATTATTTTATACCTAAGTTACAAGCAAGTATGAATAATTTATGTACACAATAAAATTCTTTGATATTCATTAACCATATATAAATTAATAAAAAAAATCATTTAATGATTTATGATTTATTATTAATTGATAGCATATATTATTTATATTTTATACGGTTAATAATAATAAATTAGATAAAATTAAATGTTTGCAATAAATGTTATGCACATGAGTAGTACATGCAGTAAATTTCTGTTAGATTTAACATGCTGGTAGACGGAATGCGGGAAATGGGAAGTTTTGAAAGTTCGAGGATCCACTTTGATGCAGTTATTAGTTTTGGAGGAAATTATGAATTGAGTGAAAGTTCGAGGGGGCAAAGTGTAACTAACCCTAAATGTATTATAGTTTATCATTTCATTTGTTCCTACCCATAAATATGATGTTCTTTAGAGGTAACAATACAATCTCGTCAAGATTGAGACACTACTAGAGGTATCACATTGGAAAAATATTGTAAAGTGGATAAGATTAAAGTTAACATTCCTGATGATCACACTGGAGGTGAAGGAGAACCAGTGGCTTGGCTTGCTTCGCATGTGGATGTTTTTACATAAACTTATGCTCCTTTTACTATACGTTTATGGCATAAAATCCTCCAAGATGTCAAATACCTTATCAATAAGTGTTGTTTGGTAATATATAATTTATTTCTCAAATTATTTAATGTGTAGTAGGCAAAATATAGAATGCAAATGACTTGTTCATATAATAAGTTTTTGAAAGATTACTTCGAGCTAAATTTTGGCTAGAGATGAGTGTAAGACTATTGATGAGCTTATGTGCAATGCATCCTGTAAATATAAAGCGAGATGTCATGAGCATTACAATAAGTTTGAAAACAAGGACGAGGCATGCCAACATCATTTTCAGGATGTCTGACCTTGAGAGTAGAAAAAACTTTCTAACATGTTTGAAGATCCTGCATACATGGTAAACGACTTATTTTACGTGTTATATTTTATAATCTTCTTTTGCTAATATTTACTAATTAATTGCAGGAGCAAAGTTCTATGAATAAAGCAAATAGATTGAATTTAAAGATTCATCATCATGCAGGCTCAAAATCTTTTCAATCGTCTCTCTAAAAAATTGGTAATATTATTTTATATAATAGATTGCTCAAGTTTGCTGTTTGTCGTATTCTAATAAGTTTATATCTATAATATATGTATCTTGTAGTAAGAATCAAATACTAATTAAGAACTGAGAAAATTATATGTTGTATCACATACTAATAATAATGGAGAGTGAACTCATTCTGACACATGTGAAAATTACGTAGGCATACAATTATTTGTTTTTTATTGTAAATATAAATATTATTTTAATTAAACATATTTGCATATGTATGGTACTATTAACGATTTCTCTTATGTGTAGAAAAATATGGTTGCGCTGCGTGTTGAATTTGCATTTGATCAAAGTTTCTCAACAAGTGATGTTGACATTTTTACAAAAGTTCTGAGTCCACATTTAGGATATTTGAGGAGTTTTGATTGTTGCGTCAAGCTTTCTAGTTTGTCCTCATAATCCAATAATGTCTCCAACACTTCTAGAGGTTTAGAGGAAGTAATGTTCGAGATCGAGCAATGGAAAAATAGACAACATGAGTTAAAGGCTCAACTGGCATAACAAGCATACATGAAGATGTGATAGAAACAACAAGAACAACAATAAGAGGAGTTCAGGAGAGAGATGCAATTCCAAATGCAAATGATGATGCAAAACTTTAGGCCTTCTAGCAAGCACCGACTTAGTTCAAATCTAAATTCTGACTCTGATTCCAACTCTGACTCTGACTTTTATAAGTTCCAATCTGACTCCAACTCCTGTCAGAGAGGATTCGGATTTCGGGTTTCTTTAGACTTTTTTTTAGCTTCACATTTAGCTCCTTAAAAAAAATAAAATAAAATAAAATAAAAATTTGTGGGCTTTCAAATCTAAAATTTTCCAAAAAATTAAAAACTAAAACTAAATTAGTCATTGCTAATTTACTTTTATACTAATATTTAACTTATTTTTGTACTAGACTTATACTATAGTATCTAATTACATGTTATCATACTATACCATTACATATTATTTTTAGTGTCGAATTACATGTTATTATACTATAGTATTACATGTTATTATATTATACTAGTGTCTAACTTATTTATAACTTATTTCTACACTAGATTTATTGGTTATTTATACTAGTGTCTAATTTATTTCTATACAAGACTTATACTACAGTGTCTAATTACATGTTATTATACATCATAATTACATGTTATTATACTAATGTCTAACTTTTTTTATGGAAATAAAACATGCCTAACTTATTTCTAACTTAATTATATACTAGACTTTCTAGTGTCTAATTGCATGTTATTTTATTTTAATAAATTAGCATATATGTTATTAACTTATTATACTAGACTTATTTAAATACTAATGTTTAACTTATTTTTGTATTTTTTTTTTAAAGAAAAGTCAAGACCACATGTCCATGAGTGGCCCTGTCCCAATTTTATTAAAATAAACCTTCACTTATGACGAAGGAATACCGTGGAATCAACTTTACAAATTGAAAATATAACATCCCACAAACCCAATGCATTTCCAAAAATCAGAAAAATAACACTAAAAAAAAAAGACTATATGTATAGTTGAACACTCCTCATATAAGGACATCATATCTTCTCCAATCTAATAATACCTTTAATATCCAAAGGTAAATGTGAAAATGAAAATCACACTCCATTGCAACCTTTGGCGCCACAACGAGCCAACCCATCCGCCGCCACATTGATCTCTCTATAAGCATGATTCGTAGAGAATCTGAGTCCGTCAAGTAATTGCACAATTTCATCCTAATAATCCTCTAGATACCATAGCCCACATCTCTTAACTTGCAGCCAATTAATTACTAGTATAGAATCCATTTTAATTTCTACATCCTGAATATATACTTGATTATGTATGTTAGTAATATTATTATGTTTACATATACTAAACTATCATTAGTTTATTTATATTGTAGTATAAGTATATTATTTTATAATAACTAACTCATACTAGTATATATGATAAATATATAAATACAAATTTTTATAACATATGTATAATATCGGAGTTGGAGGGCATAGTCGGAGTCGGTCTAGTGAAACCTCCGATTCTGATTGAAAAGTTGAATTTTTTTTTTTTTACTCCGACTCCTTTTTGTTAGAGTCGGAGCAGAGTTAGATTTTTAGATTTTTGCTCAACTCTAAAAGAAGTGCGGTCCACTATTAAAAAATTAAAATTTTTTTATGTGGATTTTATATTTACTTACTTTTTTTAAAAAAACTAATGCACCATACTTGCACATTTTATAAATATAAATATCATTTTTCTATCGATCCATTTTTGATATCTTTTGCTGGCTTGCCCACACCAACATGGCAACATTGAATTTGGGTATCCTATTACAATTTGGGTATCACATGGGCTACCCAAATTCCAATATTGATGAGGTGGGTCTGTATCGGGACCATCTTTATGTTTCTTCGTTGAGGTGGGTTTTGTATTGTGCCTATGAGCATTCGCAGTCGATCATTTCCCATAATACTATTTTTTTTTTTTTTTTTTAATTTGAAGCTCATTTTATAGTTTTGAATTCTTCCTACATTCGAATATTTATTTTAGTAAAAAGTTTTAGGAGATGAATAGTAATTCTTTAAATATAGAAAATTATTATTTATTTTTTAAATTATCTTTTATCAATATTTTATTTTAATAAATAAAATAAATTCTTCTTCTAATCATCTATATTTTCTTTCATATTCATGTTTATTATAGTTTTAAATAATAATTTCAAAAATAATTTAAATAATTACAAAAATATAAAAAATTTAATTTTAAATAAATATCATACCCGCAAAAAAATATTTTAAATTTTTGTTTAAAATATTTACTAGAGTACTAGTTTAAAATATAAGAAAAAATATTGAGTAGTTAAGTTTGTAAATAGAAGTGAAAGAAAAAAGTAATAAAGAAATAATAGAGAAATATTATTTTAATAAAATAGAAAAAAAATAAGGAATGAGATTTAGGAAATTTTTGAAAAATAAGTAAAATTTAAGAAAATTTTTTAGAAAATATGATTTTTAGTTAAATTATAAAAAATTTTATAAAAAATGAGATGAAAAAGCTCTAATGTGTGGGATGCCACTATTCTTTCCATCAACCCCTCCTTGCACACGGAAGGGTGTTATACAAAATTAGATGGAAGGCCACTTCACCGTAAAGTTTAGAAAACTTGAAACTAATATAAGGAAATTAAAAAATCATTTTTTTTTTTTAACAAAAGAATGAGAATGCAGAGAATGATTTCGTAACTAACCTATCTTAATTAGTGCATGCATTTTCTTTTTCAAATTGCTTGTAAAGAGAATAATGGTTTGCACAGGTTTTTATTTATTTATTAATGATCAAGAATGTTTTTAATAACGTTCTGATTTTTTTTTTAAAAGAAAAAAATATTTAAGGGAAATAAAAAAATACGAAAGAAAAAGAAAAAAATAATGCACGTATCGAACTAACCGTGGTAGGTGTAGTGTAGTAGTGGTACCCAATAAATAAAAGAAAAACTAATCGCTCGCAAGAGTACAGATGGGATTAGGATGTGAATTGTGAAGGCCGAGGCGGCGGATGTTGTTAAAGGTTCAATTGCCGCAAACTTTGACAGGAGCCGACAAGAAACCATTGAATTCTAAGAAATAGGCGCCGAAATAGCCCACAATGTCGTACTAATTATTAATGCGACTAATTCCCACGCTTGGCGCAGAGGGTACGTATAGAGTCCAATCTGGTTGGTCCTTCTTTACCACGCGTCTAAGCACATGTGTCCAAGGTTTATAGGCTTAAGATCTCAATTTCGAATAATGCTAGAAATAAGTTTTAAATATAAATTTTATATAAATTTTTTATAAAATAATAAGTCCTACAAATAAAGAATAATATTTTTTTATTTTTTTAAGATAGAGTCTAACTTTTTATAAAGATTTGTATAGAATTTATCTATTTAAAATTTATACAAATCATTTATCCTCTACTTTTTATATGACCTTTAGAATTTTGGATGAATTATAATAATTATTGTCATTTATAAATGATTTGGTAGTATAAAAATAATGATTCACAAATAGATCTAAGAATAAAACCTATCAATTGATATAATTTATTATAGTGTATTAAAATATAAAATTATTTTTATTATAAAAAAATCTAACATATCAAATCTAGACATATCAATTTATAAATTTATTTTTATTAAAATTCTTTGTAAACTCAGTAGAACTCTTAAGTAAGTACTAAATATTGTAGGGTCCAATTTTTTTTATACTTGAAGTTGAAGTCCTCAAATTGACAAAAATTTAAGAAAATTTCAATCCTTTTATAAGCTATTGCCTAGCTATTGGTAGGATGCTTATTTGGAAATTTTAAAAAATGATATAATCTTTTGATAAAACATTAATTTTTAAACTCAAACTCATCAATATAAATTAAATTTTTAAAAAATATATCATAAATCATGTGTATGTAAATATAATTAACAATTTATCACAATTGAACAGTGCCATTACCAATTGAGCATTGATACCCACACACAATACATTTTATAATATATTTCACAATACATATTTTAAAGTGAATGTATTTTTATAAATTGATGTTACTTTTATAAAATATTTTATTTAATTATCATTCATTTTAAAATATGATTGTGTAATATATTGTGAAAAATAATGCGTATTTATCATTTGTCTTACCAATTATCAGGCAGTGGCATGCATACACCCCTTATTAACTACAAATCTTTTTGAAGTGTGAATATTTATCTTAGGAATCGAAAAATTATCAAGTACTTTTGAGATTTGATCATGTTATTACACTATGATATGTAATTAAAATAATTATAGAAGTATTAATTTTAGTCGATATATATATGATATCTTATTATAAAATGAAAGTGTTGGGTATTCGTGATCGATCGGCCTATATGATCTTATTATCTTTTATTGCAACCCATTTCGGATGATGTAAGAGCACTCTCAATGGTTTCTTCATCTTATCATTTAAAATATATCACTAAAACTCACTTTTTCTATTTTACATATTGACTTTTACAATATACCATACATCAACTTATTTATTTTTTCTTCATATCATTTAAATATTATACTTTTTAATCTTTTTTATTCATTTCAAATATTTTATCTTATTACCAATGATATCTTCATATCTTTTGATATTTACAATATCACCCTATATACAATGTCATATAATTATGTAATATTTTAAATTAATCCAAATTTATAAGTTAAATCAAAATATAAATTAATTCAAAAAATACAAAAGATGAGATTATATAATGAAAATATCTTCAAAGTATATTATGAGAAAATTCATTCTCGATAATTGTCATTGTATTAAATAAGTAATGTGTAAGACTCAATTTTATTAAATATCACCACAAATAATTGATATCCACATTATTAAAAATATCACCATTCCAACCGTACTTGCCTAGAGCAATATGACGATATGTGAAATTATCAACAAATAAGCATATTCCAACACTTGCGGCTTCCTTCAAATTCCTCTAGATATGTGGGAAATTGATTAAAAAAGTTTACAAACATGAACAACTTTCTCCAAATGTAGAGGCTTTCCTTGTAATAAAATGTAATTTTTTTTAAAAAAATAAAAGATTCAATAAAAGGTAACTTTAGTAACATTTCTTTATATTTTAAAGAAAAATACATTATAAAGCATCTATGGGGAGTGCAGCTCTAACGTCTGACTAATTTAAATCTGAAAAGAGTTGCAAAATGTAGTCTTCCTTGCCCGTTATTTTTCCTTTTTCTATGGACCCATTCTAAGGCATGCAAAATTGATCTGTCGTGTACCGACTTTTGCATATCGGCCTGGATCACGCATTAATCATGCATCTGTGCTTCTCTTACGTGGCTTCGATCACGCATTATCATTAATGTTGACTAGAGAGACTAATTCGTAATTATATATAGCAGCGCCCATTCCAGAAGTACTTGTAACTATATATGTTAGGCTTCTCTCCATTCCCAAGTTTCTAGAGACCTCGGTAACTCGTCATGTGCCGTCAACATGACGTACACATCGCATCTCCTGCCTATCATTATCAAAGTAATCAGGGTCCTACATATGGTAAAATAGAAAAGAGATTAAATCAGTGCTGTATGCATTCGATTGGTTCATGAAGCTGCCTGCTGCGTGATATAATGATGAATAAATATTGGACTTTTACGTAATTTGATTTAAAAAATAAATTTTAAATTTTAAATTTTTTAAATTAAATTATGTCGTGTATAGTGTAAATATTTTCAAATAATAATACTACTCTTTTATAATTTAGCCCGCGGGTTATAATTGCTTCATAATAATTCTACAAAGCATTTTAAAAATAAACTTATTAAATCTACGATTTTATTCTTATGAATTTGTTTTTATAAGAGCATATATATTTATCCATTATATGTATCTTCTAAAAACTGATCTCTCGTTGTTATCGCCACAACATGATATATATATAGTCAAATGCAGGACTGCGTGATTTGGATCAGCTTGCTTCTGTAGAGCTTGGACTTAATTAATTACATGCATGCTTGGTCAAAATAATTACTCGACGTACGCCTTCCATGGTGAAGGACATTAATTCTTTTGCCACGCACGCTAGCTGAAAGCTAAGGAAAGTAACCAGTCGTTAGTCATTTTATGTTAGTGCAATTTGTGAGATTTAGTTTGGTTTCGTCACTACAAGAAAAATAGTTTTTTGTGGTCATTTAATTGCGGCGAAAATATTATTTGTGACCAAAACAGACTCATTTTGGCTGTAAATAATCATTTCGCTGGAATTAAATGGCCACAAATAAACAGTTTTCTTGTAGTGCGTGATTTTCCGCGTTAGAATGTGATCAATGCATTGGAAGGTACTGTTTAAGACGGAAATGGTCGTAGTACTTACGGTAGCTCTACATGCTAGCTAGATCAACGGATAGACCCCGCGGCCATTAATTATTAACTAGAGACATGCAGGTAACAATCTATAATATTTAGCTCAGTCGATCGTATGCATGCAGCTGGCATTATATATATATATATATATATATATATATAGCTTAATTTCGCTGAGAACCAAATGATCTCCTAATTGTATCATGAAAAGAAATTTGCAAAAATACGTTTTTGTGCGTTAAGATCATGATATAATAGAAATTTACTTGTTATTACGTGTTTAAATTTTTTGAATAAGTGGAAATATAATATATATAGTATCAGAACAAAAGTCATGAATTGAAAATTCTATATATAAAATTTACTAGCTAATTCACTCAAGATACTATATATATAGACGTTAGTTTAATTTATATATACTTCAAAGTGTAAACTATCAAAATTTACATACTGTATTCTCAATTAAAGTATCAAAGTTTGCAATGACCATTTCAAACTATCAAAAGTCATATATATCATGTATGTATGCCAAGTCAACCTTTTTTCTATTTTTAATATTCAAAGTTTGATAATTATACCGCTATTTGACTATTTTTTTTTATAGGTGGAGGTTCAATTAATACATCACTAGTTTTAAGCCCACTTTGGTTTGTTTTGAGCTTAATTTTTGCCATTATAATTGACAGCCGAATTCCACGACCAGCTAGCAGATCTTGATCTACAGTACTTCATCGCTTCAGATTTCATTCATACCGAATCTTATAATGCCCCAATAATTACCTTAATTCGCAGCGGTATTATATGTACCATTTTTCTTTTCGGTATAATAACTACCGTTATCATATATATATATATATATATATATGCAGGTTCACGTCGTAAAAAAAGAAAAAAGAAAAAGACATCCAATTTAATTTAATAATGAGAAGACTGCATGAATCTACCATCTTATAAGTTTATAAACTGACATGAATCTATTTTACAATAAAAAATATTTTATCATCTGATGTTTTATATATATCAAGTTAATTTTACCTTCGGCCGCGGCCTAAAAATGGAGATCCAAAAGGTTATTTCAGATTCTATATATATTATATATGGAAAGCAAGAACGTCCTACCTGGTTAAGCATGCAGCACCGAGAGAGTGCCATATATGCCATGCACACAGAATACGGTTATATGCACCTAACTTCATCATATAAAAGTTATTATTCTATTGGCATATACATTCGTATAAAAATATATAATTGGCTTCCCATGCTGTATAGACCTGCGCGCGCATGCCGGCCTTCTTTCTCATGCTCTCTCTCCCTACACACCATACCAGTATGTCCAGGTAATTTGCTTATAAAGTTGGAGCTAGCATCACAAATTATAAACATGATTACATGCATCCTACCCTCGTCCTCACCTGGCTTGTAAGCTGCATGTGTCTGGTCTCTTACCCTAGGGTCCCATGTACACCCCCTGGAATAGAATTAATTGGGTCACGCTTTTTTGACTATCCACACGAAACAAGAACCTAGCTCTTTCTGACCTCTCTCTCTCTCTCTCTCTCTCTGTATTCCTTGTTTCATATTTATGTATATAGAACTTTTTACTAGTTAATTAGTCGAACACAACCATCCATTACCAATACGTACGCGTTCATTGGTCTGCTGAAACTCATCGCGCGCCTACATACGAATGTATCTCTGGAGAGGATTAGCTTGTTATCACAATGGAAACCCAGCTGCTGCGAAGATTAATGGTACTTTTTTTTCGTTGTCTATACCGTAATGTATATTGTGATAGGAATTATCATTATTTATAGTACTCTCTGTAAGTTGGGAAGACCCTAATAGCCCCACACCCCACTTTTTGGGGAAGTAATAGTTCAATACGTACATCAGATCTAGATAATTCATGCCAATTATATATAACTACTTACTGCACCTCTGGAAATAAGTCGCTTATTTTTCTTTGCAAATCTAAAAAAATCGAGCGAATATAAATGGAAACTGTCACTGAAACTGCACCACTCTCTATGCTTCCAAAATTTCATCAACACTTCTTGATTCCACTTTCCTTGAAAGTTTCATAAGAAATATTTAATCAAAGAAATATGGGGAAAAGACATAACATAGGCCCTATTTAATTTGTTTTAGGTTGAACTTAATCCTTAAACAAACTTTAATTTTGATCTGTACTAACCTCTTGAGTTCGGCCGGCCCGGTGTCAAAGTCTCCTGTTCGTATGATGATCAGGATCAGAACTCGAAGATGAAGAACTTCCAAATCGCGCCGCAAATCTTAGAAACTGATCATGATGCTGTAGTTGTTGAGATGGTACGGAAGATGACGACGAAGATGAAGTTGATGAAGTCTGCGAAGCAAATCTTTCCGGCCCGTAGTGACTAGGTAGAACAGCATAATTCAAGTTATTATCTCCACTCTGAAGAAGTTGTGCATATTGAAACAGATTGGGATATGTTTCTTGATCAGAAAGAGATTGACCAGGAGCATGCATATGAACTATCGGGTTCGGTACTTGTTCAGTCGCCAAATGCATGTCTTGATGACGAGTTGTAAGGTAACCTATTTCGTTCCTCCCTTGAACTCTTTCGGGGAAGTTAAGCTTAGCTTTGCTTCCTTTGAACCTGAGAGCTGCTTCATCGTAAGCAAGTGCGGCAGCCTCAGCTGTGTCGAAAGTGCCGAGCCAAACTCTGGCTGCCTTCTTTGGGTCACGAATTTCGGCTGCCCATTTGCCCCATGGTCTTTGCCTTACTCCTCTATAATGTCTCGGCCTCCTCACGTTCCCTACAAAGAAATGTTGATCTTGTCTTTGTTTTATATGTAATAAGTGAAAATCCAGAAAAAATATTCAGACCATATATACATGATATTTAAGTACATTAATTATTTCCACGAATCACTGAAAACCTCGCAATCTTTATTGCTAAAAATAAGAAACTTTAAGCGTAAGTTGGAAAGCAAAATCAAGCTTAAACCTAAGAGAGAACCGATTATGTCCAGAAAAGAAGATATACGGTAATACGGGATATAGTACTATTCGCATATGGCTAGAGTATTTCAAGATTGTGGTACACTTAAAGCCTCAACACCGCAGTACTTAGGTATATGTACAGAAAAGTATATATGAGCTAAAGCTGTATATATTTCACTAATGTTAATTTGCACTCTCTTAAAGCCAAGAGGAAAGAACTTGCATCAATTCCATATGTTAATTAATAAGGAAAATAAAATTAATCAACAATTAAATAATGGAAAATGATAACGGGAAGTGATAAAACTAGAAGGAAAATAGGGCTACAAAAATTAACATTATATTCAAACCCTAACCGATTTTCAGTCAGTGAGTCAACATCCATATATTGGGGAGAATCCTGAATACATGCACCAGTATTATTTTCACCATCCATTAATCTAACACAGAAAGGTTAATCATCAAAAAGAGATTTCATAAAATCTTAAATTTGTTAATAAAATTAATGTGAAATACCCTGATCTAGTGTGGGCTGAGACTGATCATCCTGTTCCCTTGTGCTGGATTGAGATGTGATTAATGGGTTTCCATGCACCTGAACTGGATTTTGGTCTCTGTTACTAATAACTTGAGCCAAGGCTGAAACCATGACAGACATGTCTTGTTGTGATCGGGCCGAGTAGGTAGGGAAGATGTGATCCTCCTCTTTCTCCTCCCCTTCATTGGAAGGAAGGGGCCTCTTCCCATGCATGTTTCCGATCCACTTTACCTTTTTGATGCCTGCCTTGTTATATATATGGTTCTGCTATATTATGCAGACCAAGCAGTCCCAGAAAGAAAGAAAGGAAATAAAGAAATGAGAGAACAAGAAAGGAGAAAGGAGAGGAAGGTTCAGTTCGCTTGAGGGATTTTAAAGCCGTCCTACTTGGTATGAACATGACAGATGGGACGTAGGAAACGTCGTTTTATACCTCTTTTGACTTTCCCCCCCCGGCGATTAAGGGTTCAGACCTGGCTGATTCCCTCCTTCCACCCCCACTTCCTCCTTCTCCTCTCTCTCATTCTTCCATTCATCTACTTTTTTTATTAAAATTTTTTAAGGTCGTAAAAGACAGATCAACAATTTTCCAACCGGCAACTTCTGAGAGACACGTGTGGCACAAATAGATTTATAGATCGAAAATCGTCAGAGGAAAGTGATGTTTTTACGAAAATCACCCCGTGTACGTGGTTCTCATGCGCCGCCCACATCTGCGCGTGGTCCTCAAGCATCACCCTTATCGGTAGCTCTTCTTGACACAAGCACAAAATCACCAGACTCGCCACTATCAGACCTTTAAAATTTGACTTTTGTGGCTAAAAAGAGACAAGTGTGTTGCCTTCACGTGCTGCCACAGATTCTAAATTGTACTGAAGTTGATCCAAACTGTAATCCATCATTTTTTGCATTTATCAGCTTACTGTTTTCCTTTTTGATTTCCTTATTGTTAATTAAAATAAAAAAAAAAGTTTATCTCTCATACTTTTTTCTATAGAGGTTGAGTGCTCTCTTTCTATGAAGAATGAGATTGAGTCTCTGTTTTTTAATATTGTCTGAATAACTATCTCGGTCATTAATTTATAATATTCACTAAAATAAATATGACTTTTTGCTGCCAATTTCTTCGCGATGCCCATAATATTGGTCATAAAATGCTAATTTTGTGCTACTTAATTATTTGCATCTTTACACATAGGAGTTTGGGGTAATCTAATTAAGAAATACATAGCAATGTTTTCCCATTTCCATTTGTGAATGGGTTAAGGTTGTAAGTTTAATACCTGTCGGTCGTTGATGCTCCGGCTTTAACCTCCTATATATATATAAATCACATTTTTCGATGAAGTGAGCGATGTCACTACAAGAAAAGTCTTTTTTACTGGCGATTTTATAATCGCTACAACAAAAATCGCCTCTAATGTTACTTATTTGCAACGAGTTGGGAATCGCCGCAAGTTTTTAACACCATGTGCCGAATTCTATTCCTGACTTCACCTATTCCATTTTTTTACAGCGATTATATATGTATTAGCGGCAATATTTTTCGTCGGTATAGGTTTTATTCTGTTGCAACGATGTAATTTACGTTGTAACACTAAGTGTGGGCGCCAAAACACAAAATTTTTATTTGCCCCCAATCTTTTTTGCCCCACCATGCTTCTCCACTTTGACGAAACCTAGACCAAAAGTAGAAAACCCATTTCTCCACTAGTCATTGCCGACGGTCACTGCATTTTTGGACGGACGGAAAGCGACTTGAAGGCTTCACTTTGGTAACTACGCCGTTCACCTTCGAAGTCCCTTCTTCCCACACCCTTCTCCCCCTAGTTCGTGTTTCTTCATGGACAGCCCACCTGAAAATCCACATTCCTCGTAGAATGAATACTTTTTTCGTGCCTTTCATTTGATGGTGGCATCACTTCATTTTTCGAGTCATTTCCTGCACCTAGAAAGTCGCTGCACAGTGCCTCCATATTCGGCTTGGAGCTAAGTTTTTCGGCTTCATTTTCTTGTCGATTGAGTCTAATTTTTAGGGAATATATTCCCTTTCAGGTATATTTTCTTGTCTAATTTGTCTATTACATTGCAGCGAATGCATATCATTTTCATTTTATTTTTGCTTGTACAATAATTTTTTTACACTGTCAATCTCATTCCCATGTTCTTCCTTTAGGTTTAATTTTTGTATATCTGCCTTTTCTGTTTGTGGTGGTCTAAGCTGTGGATATTAGCAGTTGGCAAAATTTGTGGGTGATATTCAATAAAAAACAGAGTCTTTTTCTTGTAGCGTTTATGGTCCCTTTTGGTACCTTCTAATATGTAGTTAACTGATTTCTGTGAAGAATGTTGCTTTGTTTGAATCTGCATATAAAATTAGTTTTTCTAGGAATTTTTTTACTGATCATTAATTAACTATAGGTTAACTCTTTCAATGGCATCCATAATGAATAAATGATTTTTTTGAAAACGATGTGGCCACTTGATTTAAAGGATTAAAAATAGACTACAGATCATGCAAGCATGAAAATCTTATATATAGTGGACACTTAGACATAATTATATGCATTGTATGAGGCCTTTAAGTTTCTCTAGACTACTTCTCGAGCTACCTAACCAGGCTCCATATGGTTATATTCCATTAGCTCGGTCTAAAAAACAAATAACTTCTATTTTAAAACCTGCATTGATTTAATTAAAATATCATATTGTTAGAGCTATCTATACATATCGAGTGTTGTTGTTGTTTTTGCTGCTTTTGTTTCTATCTATCCTTGAAAATATACAATTCCAATTATAGTTGTCTTTAAGTAGGCAGTTGTTTTCCGTTTTACCTCATAATCACTAATTGTGCAGTTGTGATATAATCTCCTTTTTTGCACAATTTTTGCTATGTGTATCTGCATGTTGAACATGTGTTGATGTGGGTATTAGATGTTGATAAACTATGTTTGAATTTTTTTAATTTGCACACCACAGATTTTTCATTTTTTACAATAAATCCCTACTTTATCAATCACTGATCGACATCATAGCATCTGGAATGTACATATATCATCCACCTTTACCACACAAAAAATTGCATGTTGTATGCCTGCCTGCTTTATCTGTCTTTGATGTGGTTCTCAATTGCTTAAAGTTTGGTATTCGACACTTCTTCATAAAACCCATTGAATAATATATATATTTCAAAAGAGGAAATAAAATTCTGTGAATACACCATGATTCTTTCTACCTAGCTAATAGTAATAAGAACATTTGAATTGAAAATAATTAACTCTAATGCCCTAGTAGTTACTTTCTGATTGAAAACATATCTGATCTTACCATGCTAATTACTTAAACTTAATTATCTTCTTACTTCTTTTACTAAATAATGGTGTTTTTCTTCAAGTTCTATAATTATCATGTTTTGTGAAATTAGAAGGGTGACTCTAGTCTTAATAAACCAATTATTAAAAGCACAATTCAGGTTTATCACTTAAACTTGAATTTAAGGTGTCAATGCTTTTTATTCGATTAAGTCGATTTTTAAAACATAAGAAAGATCTCTCTAATTTATCTTATAATGAGAGTAAAAATCGTCGGCGAAAAACTATGTGCTTGACACATATCACATCCTTGGGGTATCTCTTTTACACTAATAATGTAAAAGACACACACAGAGCACGCTAAGTTGGCATTCAATCCATTTTGTTCACCATTTTCATTTATAGGTTTGGAATCAATGTTTTTCTCAAGGTTGAATTGATTTTATGCTCTTAAAAGTGTCAACTTTGTGATGATCAGATTCTATTTGGATGAAGCTTTGAGAAACACTGATCAGATTATTTTTAAATATAAAACCCATTAAAACCAATAACATCATAAATGCATTTTTTCTTTTTTGTTGGGTGCTAATTAAGAAGGGATATTGGAGGTGCATGGAAATTGCATGGGTAAATATATTATATTATAAAGTGTGTGTGTGTGTGTGTGTGAGAGAGAGAGAGAGAGAGAGAGAGAGAGAGAGAGAGAGAGAGAGGATGGTGAAAACAGTTCCCACAATTAAGGAGCATCGATCCTTAATTGCTGGTGTAGGACAGGAATTAGAGGCCACCAATTATAAATGTTGTGCAGGATTTTTTCATTTAAATTTGGGGCTTGCATAGAGTTGATTTTACTGTTGGTAACTGATCAGTGTTCTTGACTAGCAATGTGGATGACTATTTATGTTTAAAGTTTATGGTTGGTTGCTTTTTTACTTTGGCCATGTTTTTATTATGGGTAAGAGTTTTTTTTTTTATAGCTAAGAACCTATTCTTCAATAAATTTTGGCAAAAGCCTTTGAAGAACGTGGATCTTTGCTCCACAAACATCCATACATTGATGTTCCTATCTACGAGAACAAGCATTGCATATAATAGAAGGTCAACACAATTTGCTGTCAAATTGTATCTCATGAACCTACCAAGCTATTTGACAACGTAGATGAGAGGCATATAGTAGGTCTATCCATGTTATTGCTTTGTTTGGTGTTTTTCTTTTAGAAGTTAAGAGGTCATACTTTATTAAGTAAGAGTATATCTAGGTGCAATTTCTCAAGGTGCAAGAACATGTACACTTATTTTACAGTTAAATTAGTAATCAATATTTCCTCTATCATTATTACAAGGAGCTTATACCTTGCTATTTATGCCATATATATGAGGTATGTAGGCAGCCGGCTGACCATGTGATATATATATATATATATATATATATATATGCAAATTGGGTGTCTTTATTTTGTTCTTATCCACATTTTGCCTTTCCTTATTCAAGGCCTTGCATGATTGACGATCCCCATCCTTTGTCGGGGTCATGATCTTCCTCACTCCCATGTCACTTCATCCTTTGCAAAATACAATTTTCCTTGTCTCATGTCCTATTAGTTTCGCTTTCAAGAAATAGAAAATAAAAAAACATTTTAACCCAATTTTATACATGTGACAGTAGTGCTGTCCATTAACGCACACATATATAGATAGCAAGAACTGGGATCTTGCTGTTTGATACATAGGAGTATATAATACCCAATTTCTACTTGGTTTTTGCATGCCCAGGAATGTAAACATCTATATACTCAAACAATATTTCCAAAACGGATGTGTGGTGCACCACAAACAATTAATGCTGATGATTGAGCCCAGATGTTGAACGCAATTCACTAGAAGAAAATTGGTCTATATCAGCGAGTTTTTAGTCGCTGCAATTGAAACCCCTAAAAGGAAAAAATAGGTCAACTTCAAGTGAGGCTATCTCATATAAGTGACACATTGAGTCAGCTTAAAAACTGTTTCAGATTTATTATACTACTAACTTCATATTTTTCTATTTTTATAAGATCATAAAAGTTAATTCCTAGTTATTTTAGTTAGGAGCAAGTTTAAACATATTATAACTATATTAGTGTGTATAAGTCTTGCATAGTCTCACTGAAAACCATAAGATTCATTATTAGAAAATAAAAAACTTCTTATAATAGCAATTAATTCCCTTGAGGAGAATATGAATGGAAATCTCTAGACAAACTCTAGAGAAGATGATTGATCCAAATGTATGCAAATCTGTTTCTATTATAAAAACAACGGAAAAACTTGAATGCCTACTCTTTAACACATAAACACTGTGAGCTAATAACTTAAAATAAAAATTAAATGGTAAACAAATATGTAATTACTGGAACTCTATGCTCATCTATTGGCACTACAAGAAAAAAGAGTTTTCCCTTTATATTAGTTATAATCGATCTGCAATCTTAGCTATGGTTATGGTATATATAAAGCCTAATTTGCACAAAGTGGACGTTGAATGTTAATCTGTAAAATTAAGTGTAGGATATTCATGAGACAGACTTATTATTCAGTTTCTCTATAAATATATATATAAGCATATTATATCCTTGCTATCTAGCTCTCCCTCTCTCTCTCTCTCTCTCTCTCTATATATATATATATATATATTAGATGCATGCATGGTTAATTAAATCATTAATTAGATAACGCACTTCGATCTTCCCATTTGCTGATCATGTTTTTTGGATGGAGTATTGGTTTCTGATATAACAATATGCAGTATATATGCTGTATATCTAATTTAAGATTCTAGCCAAACAACTTTACATGTAATGTCAATATATGTATATGTATGTATATATATATATATATATGCTATAAATCATGTATTCAGATTATATGCCTTTCGTATACATAGGATCATCTTCTACAACTTGTGTGGGCTATATGTTCGTCTATGCCTTCCATATCACCCTCATTCATCACATTTGTTGGGGATATATATCAATACCTTGGCAGCCTTCTAGTAATATATATATTAGCCCCGAAGCAATCAAAAGCTGAGTACTACTTATCCAATATGTAGATAAAGCCGTTATATGCATAAATGGTGGCTGGTCATATATCATTTTTACTTGACCATTAATTTTCATTTTTTTCGATTATAAACCCATGCAATCACATGGGTTTAGTGTAATTATTTAAATAAATAATTACACTAAATACTGACTTATATTCTAATATATATATATATATATATTATCTCATGCATATATATAATTATATATACTACTTATCCATGCTAGTCACAAGGAATGGGTAGAATATAATTAACTCTAGCTTATATATTATATATTGGTATTACGTAATAATACCAAGTTCTTACTACTGCAATGGCTGATATGGCAAAAAATGGCATATATTTATAGGCCCCCCCTAAATCCAAAAAAACATTTAAAGAATAACTAGTCACAAATCACATATCCAACATAGGCTACAACTGAATGAACATTCTGTTTGCTGCTCATATTCCAGGACCATACTAAGTATGCCCCTTTTTGCCTTCAACAAATGCCTCCCCTCAACCATCCCATCCTACGTACATAAACCTTCATAAGCCTCTTCATACACAACAAGTTTCCATCAATTTAGTTATGGGGCTTTTGCTTGACTGATTTTACAGTTAAAATGCAGAAAGCTAACATCTTCAAGGTATGTAATAGCCATATAATGCGTAATCTCTGTATGGAGTTCAAATAAAAATTTAGTTCCAGCTATTCTTCAAAAGGTCCAACTCAAGTTGAACCCTAAAATCATTTTTCCATTATGCATAAGAAGAAAAGATACCATGCATGTACCTACAAAAATTAAAATGCATTTGTCTATATATGCTATTAATGTTTGTAATACCAACAAAGTGTATAATGCATGCTAAATTGAAAGCAGTTTCACCCAATTTCTTTATCATAATGTCATGTGTGGTTGAGATTTGGTAAAAGTTATTTTATTTTGGGAACTTTTAAATCGAACTTATAAAAAATTGATGTTTAGCCCTTGCTATTTTTTGTTCGATTTAGAGCCGAGCTCAAGCTTATAACTAGCTAGCCTACTTTGTTTCATACTATACTTTTATTTTCTTTCAAATTGCTATTTTAGTTGAAATGAAACTACACTACATAAATCATTCAATACAATACTACATGAAATTTAATGAAAGGGAGGAAGTCAACCCAATTGTTGCTTCCATCCATATATCTTTCATGTAGATAACTCACTGGGGTTTATTGGACAGCGAACATGGAAATGCAATCATTTTCAATTATTTATTTATAATGCCTGAAATGAGGAGTTTTCAATGTTTGGCTTAGTGCTAAGTATGGATAGAAATTAAATGGTTTGATGTTGTGTTTTGTAGTTGACTTTCCCTAAGTGAAGAGGATGTATGGAAAGTGCTTTGTACTTGAAATTATATAGTTGGTTTATGCAATTAAAATTGTGATTAAAATCATTACGCCTATAACTCAATGCTTTTATTTGTATATATTTTTTTTATTGATTTTGTTTCATATATATTCTGGTATTGAGATTTAAAGGTTTTGAAAATTACTTGGATTGTTGGGTGCAGATTGTAGGACGGACGTCGAGTGCTTTTGATTGAAAAGCACTTGACTGAGGCCGGCGGGCTTGTTAGTGAGCCATTTCACCCAGGTGTGAGCTGAAACTCTTTCAGTTGAGGATTGAAGGTAATGAATACCCATACCCAGCTGCAAATCCTTTTTTCCATTTCATTAATTCTCAAAACATAGATGATTGTTTTGTTGTTAGTATTATTATATATGCTAGATCTTATGAGTATGGAAAGAAATATGGATTATTATTAGATAATCACTCTTAAGTCAAGTGTCTTCAACTTACCATATTCTACAGGAGTTGGTTTTTTGTTTTGGGTGATGTTGTTCATTTGTAAGTCTCTACATAGATACACACACACACATATGGATATATATATATATATATATATATTTATACTAGTCGGGAGCAACGTGCAAAGCACGTTTGTCTAGTTGAGTTAAACATGTTTTTTACAAACAGCCAAGCATTGCACAATGTACAACCACCATGAAAACACATTTACAATGAAGTGCACATTTATTAACAGAAAAGGCTAAAAAAAAAGCTTTTGAGAAGTTAAAACTCTGGAAAAAAAAAAAAAGTATAGTTTTGCTTTTCACAACATAATTTCATGTTGAATCAATTAACTGAGTCAATATGTTCATCATTATGCCTCTTCGATAATATAATGGAATTTCAATTTGAAGCTACCTATTTCTTGCAAGTCCTTGAATAAGATAACAAATTATTTCAAATATCCAAGAATTATGATTGCAGCGATGCCAAGACATGAAAGAAATGGACTTCATCAATGATTTGCGTCTCCATTTGCATCTGCTAACCCCTCAAACACAAAGCAACCCATAGATAGATGTTGGCTTAACACCTAATGTTTAACTCTAGTTGTATGCATAGGTTGATTTAGAAATAATCACCCAGTAACTGCCAAGCATAAGCAAACACCCACATAAAAGATCAGCAAAACAATATAATCATATATACACATTTTCTTGGGAGGATGCTTAAAGATTACCTGTTCAAATAAACCTTTAGGCAGAAAAGTAAAAGAGTTGTGCCTGCATAACTGATTCTCAACACCATAAACACACAAATTAATAACAAAATATACACATTCAACAATATATACTCAACTCGAAAATAATATATATATATTTTTGGTAAGTTCTCAACTTGAAAACAATATACAAATTGAATAAAAAAATGTGAGTCATACACAAACCTCAAAGCAACTGAAATTGCAAACCAGAAATTGGATACTTCCTGCAAGAAACAAACTAATAAATCAGATCAATTAAAACGAAAAAATAATAACACAGCAATGCGGTTAGATGTAAGTAAAAAAAAAAGAAGAAGTAAAACTCCTATTTCAAAATCTGTCTGACACAAAAGAGTTTAAAAATATCAAAAAAGAAACATGCACCAAGAAAAGAAATTGAGAGTAAGACACAGAAGGGAAAAAATCGAAAAATAAACATGCACTCAAAAAAGAAACAAAGAGAAACATAATAATAAAATGCCATAGTTAAGAAACTAAGCACCTAGAAACCAAATAAATTAATAACAAAAATAAAACAAATAGTAAAATTTCAAACAAAAAATGGAACCAAAAAAAGAAGAAGATAATCAATCACTCAACCCTGCATAAATATATATATATATATATATATATTTTAAAAGGTTTGGGTGATGCTGTCTTCAAACCTGATAATATTAAATCATAGCATTTAAAGCTTCTTTTTCTTTCCATTCCTTCCCTTTTGGAGCAGCCAAATTACCCATAGTTTATTTTCATTTTTCTTTACGATAACCTTTACTCTAAAGACAAACTAACATTAACTCTCTCTAACACCTAATGAGTAAATGTACAAGCGATTAAAATTTTGGATATCAAACATGACCATATGATAATATGGTCGGAGGATTTTTCATCTTCTCTAAAACAGAAAAAAAAGGCTTAATATATATATATATATATATATATATATTCATTTCCCACACTCTCTCATAAACCAAACAACTTATAAAGAACGAAAAAACAGCAAATGCTACTCACCAGGTCGTGATCAACAGTATCCTCCAAACATGAAGATCCCTGACTGAAATGAATAGTACCAGAACAAGTAAGTCTAGAGACGCTACCTCCCTTCATTCGATGACAGCTATAGGCATCTTTCCTTCAGGATGCAGTACATGTAGGCTAGACTGACTCAGAATTTCATAAAAGGCTTCCACTGCAGAGACACCCTGGAACATAATAGGGCAGATTTGGAATTATCGTGTCGTAAGATGCAAGAAAAACAAAAAATAAAAAGGAAACGAAAGTTACTAATTATGAATCTGAATATATATATATATATATATGTATATATATTCTTGTGCATGTATCAACCAAGTGGGATCATCTTGTTCAACCCTACAATATCAGCACATTGTATAAACCTTGGCAAACAAAGTGCAATGTATAAACCTTTAAGAGGTTTATTATCATCTGAAAGCTGAGGGATAACGTAAATGAGTGCTGTTGCAATTGATATAGGGCTCCTCCTGAGATTCAGGAAAAAGAATAGTTGATATAAGCAAATATTAAACATAGCAAATCAATAAACACAATAGATATACATTGAGCATCATGCTGATAAGGAGAGTTGTGCGTGAAAAAATTAATTTTTTATGTAAATTTCATATTTATTTATTTTAAAAAAAAATTATATAGCACTTATGCACTATACATTAAGTTTTGGAATTTATTTTTTTCCCTCATTCAATTTGTTTCTAAGTCATAAAGGGTTGTTGGAATTTTCAACTTTCGCACTAGTTTGCAATTTGTCAATGTGTGCTAGAAATGCCCACCCTTACCCAGAATTACAACTTGTAAGTACTTCCAGAAAATTTCCCCACGTGCTCTATTCTTCATCATAAATTGTTGTTAGATTCTTATTTTTGGGCTGTTTATAACATGTAAAGTAATATGCGAGAAAATTCTTGACAGGGACACTGGGAACGTGCTCTTGCTATGCTACATCAGATGATTGAAGATGCTCACAAGGGCAAGCGTCAATTTTTAAGTGGTACTTTTCTGATTACTTCTCTTTTGGGGGTTGCTGTATACAGACTCTCTATACTTCTTTTTCTCATGGGTCACACATAACACACTATATTTTTCTCAAAACCAGAGGCATTTATATACATATTGATGGATTCTTTCATGAGAGAGGTCTGGAGAATATTTCCCAGCCTGTGCAGCTAGTAAATACCTGAAAATGTTACAAATATATTTTTAATTTTGGGGTTCATTGGTTTTTCTTCTATACATAATGTCATCAAACCTATCTTGATAAATATCATAACTGAATTTCTTTCTTTTCGTTAATGTTGTGCAGTTTGTTGATATTGTCAAATATACGGATGAAGAGTATGAGAAGTGACGTGAGATAAGAGACTTCTCAAGCCAATACGATATGCGATATGCATAACTGTGGGTGCTAATGCCGATGAACGGTTCAACTTAAATAGAGTTATGGACATTGGTAGTGGTTATTTCAATGGATAGTAGAGTTGATTATTCATTGTTTGTAATGGATGGTTATTTATTATTCCAGATGTAGTTCAGTTTGTATTTGATATGAGAATATAATACACATGCCTAGTGTAATATATATAAGTTTGGATGAGTTGATGGATTTTATTTGCTTCATGTGTTTTCGATGTTCAACTTGAATGAATGAACCAAGAGTTGGTTGAATGTTACATTTAGGAACAACCAAAAACCAGGCCTAGTAAGATAATTGGGTCATAATGTTTGACTTGAAATCAGTTTTCCCGGCGAATTTAAGGTCTCTAGCGGCGATAATATTTCGCCACTAAATGTACCACAAACAGTTATGATCCAAGCCCAGCGATTAAAACATCGCTGCTAAAAACTTCATCCCAACGATTTAAAAATTGCCACAAAATAGTTTACAATACAAAACGCTAATTACAGCGTCTTTTAAATCGCTGCAACTGAGTTTCGCAAAGCAACATTTTTGTTGCAGCGATTTTTATATCGCAGCTATTTTTATATCGCTGGCAAAGATTCAATAGCAGCGCTTTTCTCATCGCTGCTAATTAATTTTTCCAATGGAACGGTTACTAACGGCGATATTACAATCGCTGCTATCGAGCACTAGGAAATCAAGAAGTCAATTACAACGAGTTAAAAATCACCGCAAGATAATTTTGAAAACGAAACTCTAATTCATGGCGATTTTATAATCACCGTTGTTTACTTATTCGCAGCGATAGTATGGTCGCTGCAATTGAGATGTACTCAATTGCAACGATGTCAAAATCGTTGGTATTAATATATGCCAGCAAATTTAATCGCTGTAAATGTTCTTTAAGTACCGTTAATTCTATTACGATGATTTAAAACCATCGCCAGGAATGAATCTGTCCGGCGATTTAGTTTCTTTTTGTGATAGAAATTAATCGCTGGAAAAAGGATTTCCCAGCGTTTAAAAACTGAATCCTACCTTTTTTTGCAGCGATTATGGTGGTATTTAGCGGCTACTTATTTTCGCCGTGAAAAAAAAAATTTGCCAGCGATTTTTTCATTCCATTGGAGTAGATCTAAGGTAGGGCTTTAATACCGGCGATTATGCAACGGCTTTTAAATTGCTGGTAAAGATATTTAACAGCAATTTAATGTGTTTTCCCAGCAAAAACAGATCGTTGGTAAAAAAGACTTTTCTTGTAGTGTGTCCTTTTTCATCCCTTCACACAAGTATCCGTTTTTTTTTTATCTCGGTACATTCTCATTCCTCCCGGATGCATGGCAAATGGCGAGAAATGAGCTTTGCAAAAATCCCTTGTATAACTTCTAGGTTGTTTGGGATTGCTTTCTGCCTTTTGAACAACAAGATTTTGTCCCGCCCTAGCTAAAATGGGCAAGTCCTACGCCTACATCAATCTTTCTTCAGATATCCAATAACTTTCAATTCTTCTCCTATTACTCTCGCAATTCCTCAAAACCATTTATCCTTAACTGTTGTGGGGCAGCAAGAACCTCTCCTTGTGACTTGTCTTTCACTAGTAGGTGTCTCATGTCTTCCGAAAACCATTCTACTTCCGAAGTTTCCGCTTTGTCCCTTGTCTTTAACTTGAGAGTTAGGGCATCAGCGACTAAGCTAGCCTTGCTCGGGTGGTACTTAATCTTGCACTAGTAACCGCTGATGGTCTCCAACCATCTTCTCTGTCTCATGTTGAGGTTCTTGTACGTAAATAAGTGCTTCAAGCTCTTGTGGTTTGTGTAAGCCTCACACTCTTTTCCATATAGGTAGTGTCATAATATGTTCAGGGCAAACATTACTACAGCTAATTCCATGTCATGGGTGTGGTAATTCTTCTCATGATCATTCATTTGTCTAAATGCATAGGTTACCACCTTGCCTTCTTGCATTAGAACTCAACCTAAGTCATACTTCGATGCGTGTAATGACCTGGCCTAATAACTCTAGGGTCGGAATATTGATAATTTTTGTTGGGCCTAAATTATATTTAATGGGCAATATTGGATAAGCCCACGAGCAATAAATTATTGAGATTGATTTGGAGTTTTAATTAGGCTCAATAATTAGGTTAAATCTCATTTATTATTTATTTAACGAGTTAGACTCATTTTAGAATTTAAAAATCGACCATTATAAATTTATTTCAATTTAAATCATTACTGATTGAAGTCCTCTACTCAGTTTCAGTCACTACCAATCTTATATTAAATGAACTACTAGATCATATTTTTAAATTTAAATTCTCTTCTTGAATGATCGTGACCGAGTCCAACTCGAACTCGAACTCGAACTTGTCGACATCCTATTCCAACAAGGATACAACTCTACATGTCATCTTCACGTCAAAACTCTTTAACAGAATCCAACTCAAACTGGTCGTCTCCCTCTCTCAAATATCTTTATAAATACCTCCCTTCTGCGTGTTACTTGGAAAAAAACCATAAACCTCCTAGTCCAGCACCGTGATCTATTTTGTGTTGAAAGTTTTAGGAAGAAACACTACAAGGTAAGTAATTTGATCAGAAATTAGGATTATCATACATTAACTGGTTATATATATTATTATTAAAGTAAGTTCTTTTGAAGCCTGTGTTTACGTGCCACACATGTCTTAACATTTGCAAGCACGTCATTCATCATGTTTCATTCTGCATATTATAGTTATGTATCTATTATGCATCTCATGCATCTCACGTTACATAAAACATGTAAGTTTTCATAAGATCAAATGTAAAATAAGCTCATAACAGTTAATTATATGGTCATTCAGATGCATAATACCAATGCAGCTTCAGGGTGGGCGTGCAAGCCACAAACTCAAGTGTGGTCCACCGTAGTATGCTAGAGTATTGCCCGGTCGGCTTCCTTTGCTACAGCAGGGGAAGTTAGTGCACAACCTTGCAGACAGGGTTAAGTGTGTTAACCATCCATATCAGTCAAATTAGTCAGATAAATCAGATTAGTCAGTTAATCTAAATAAGTCAGTCATACATAACATAAGCATCAGTATGACTAGTCATGATTTTAAGTTTAACAAGAAATATTTTATGAAAAATCTTATGTTAAGTATGTTTACGTTATGATGAGTTTCTTACTGAATCATTTAAATATTTTAGTTTGTTTTATGTTTTTAAACCACAGGTTAGAATATTTATGAAAGTAGAGCTGCAGGATATGACTTAGTCCAGGGAGGCGTGACACTGGCTTATATCATGTATAGAGATTTTAAGTTAGAATTTTATGACACAAATTTTGAGAAATTTTAATAAATGCTTCTTCGCATTCTCATTTATGATCTCAGTATTTTAATACAAAACGACTTTATTTATATATATGTATCTACCTTTTATATATTTATAACGTAACAAAAATAAAACAAGCATCAAGACAAAGCAAGCAAGAAACGGAGTCGAGGAAAGAGAGCAACAGGTACGGAGAAGAGAAAAGAAAATCAAGAAGAAAGGGGAAGGTACGAGCAAATGAAGAAATTAGTTCTACTTTGTTTGTCTTAATTTGTAGTAGACAGTTCCTATTTATCAATGAAGTCTGCATGTATTTTGCCAAGAAAAAAAAAATGAAGAAATTTGTACCTTAATTGGCCGGTGTTAATTTCTTGAAGTGGAGTAATTAATTGAGGCTTTTTACATTTCTGACATTCATCAGTTTTGATGCTTCTGTTATGCTATTATATCATGTTTAAGGTGCATATAACGCACTTGTCTAGTACTAATTGGGATTATTAGATTGACAATTATTGTTTAAATTTACATTTAGAAGTTGGGTTTTTATCAGCTACAGAATTCCTCAATTTCAATACTAATCATAGGAACTACGGTTTTGAGTAGAGTATTAGAAATGGCTGTAGAAAGGAAATAGACTGGGTAAATTAATAGAATGATTTTAACTAGCTTAATAAAATCATAATACGCGTGCTGGGTAAAGGAGTTACCAGGTAGTCTTACAAATTGAGATGAACTAGTGTTTGCTCGATCGTTTGTAGTAGTTCATGTTTGAGAATGTTGTAATGTACGTTCCATATGCGTTATCAAGCTCTTGAAGTTGCAGTGTTACACAGAGAGTTTCATAAACTCTCCTAAGCACACGTCTTGTTTTCTCTATATCAATTTCTCCGTACGTCCCCCTCCGTCGCTGATCATGATCGCTTTTAGGTCTACGGTAATTTAGTCTTGGTTTCGACTGTAGATATAGCATACGATGCGGAGTTATTGGAAATGGGTGGTGAGTGGCTTGCGGGAAAGAAGCTTCAAGTACGCGACGTCAACCTCACTAAAGCTGAAGGCTTGCTATTCCCCGACTGCGGATTACGCGCAGCTTCATTATCATCAGCCCCATCACGGCCATAGAAAGTTGCCCGTGATGGGACATTTTATGCCAGTGCACGTTGCTGTTGGGATGATAGTGCTGTCTACAGGGCTGGGAATCCACGCTGCCATGCAACACCTGCTGCGCGCCCCAGACGTGCGCGTCAGTAAGAAGAGGAGAGAGATGATTCCAGAGGTGGTGGAGCCTGACCACGTGATAGAGGAGGCCGTTAAATTCATCAGGAAATCCTTCTTCAGGAAGGTGGCCCATGTGCAGGAGTTCAATAATCCCGAGAAGCAGGTGATTCCTGATCCCATCCATAAAGATGCTTACGCCTACCGCCCCCGCGCTGAGACTCTCAAGTCCGTTGGGATCGATCCCAGGCAGATATAAACCCGTCTGTTTCCACGCTTTCTTTTGTTATTTGTTTTCTTAAGAATATTTTTAGACGATCAATCTCCTAGTATATATCAGGTAAGCTATGCTGGTTGTATAGTAATTTTTATGATATTAATGGTGTATTCATTTTTAAAAAATGATATTAGCATGCAGTCTTCTTTGAAAAAGTGATCACTAGTAAATTTGAGATTTACATTAAAAAAAAATTAATGATAGATTCTATTTTTTTTTTCAAAATGACTTGCACATCATAAAATTGTATCTAGCTTTGCTCTTCACTTAAATTCCAAACATTTACCAAAGGGCTAATATTGATAGATCTTTTACAAAAATTAAAAATAAAAATAACGAGGGGCTGAAAAATTAGTTTGGTTTTTAAAAATTGCTCACAAAAATCCAATAAAGTTGGGCCAACAATGAAAGGGTAGTTAATAGTAGAGGAAAAAATGCAGCACAGAATGTGCTCGATAAAGTGACTCAAACAGACCTACGATTTCACAAAATCATTTCTGTATTGATTTTCCCTTACTGTAGAAGTACATTGTTTCTTGGTATTTATAGACGGTATCAGACCACTACCACAAACGTAATTCTTATGAGAATTCTGTTACAAGGAATATTTCTAGAATCTTCTACAATTTTCCACTATGAGGATTCTGTTATTCCTTTCTATTTTGCTTTGGAGTTGATTTCACTAGAAGCTTCCTTTGAGGCAGTGAGGTCTAATGCAAGAGAAACATGTGTTTTAATAGCTCTTCACGATTCAAGCGGCAGTACTAGAGAGAGAGTGAGATTTGGGCGTAAAAGAGAAAAGCGTGCCGAGGAGAGAGGCTTGGTGAGTATATTGGTCATTTGATCCTTGCTTGATACAAAGGAAACATTGAGAGCTTTTGCAAACACACGGTCTTTCACAAAATGATAATCAAGATCTACATGTTTAGTTCTAGAATGTAAAATAGGTTTGATAGATAAATATGTGGCACCAAAATTATCACACAATAAACTCGGTGGGTCATTGAGAAAAATTCCTAATTCTTTTAGTAAGGATTGTAACCTGAGAAGTTCACTTGCCGTGTTAGCCACAAATTTATATTCGGCCTTAGCAAAGAATTGTGCTATAGTGCGCTGCTTCTTAGAGCCCCAAGAAATTAAGTGGGTCCCAAAAAAAAAAAAAAAGCCACCTATTGATTTTCGATCACCAGGGCATCCAACTTAATCAGCATGAGAGAAAGTAGTAAGTTTTAACGAGGAGACATGTGAAAAAAATAGACTAAATGAAGTAGTTAGATGAAGATAACGCAGTATTCTTTTGACAGCTTGCCAATAAGGAAAACGAGGACAGTGCATAAACTAACAGACTTTATTTACAGCAAAAGAAATATCTGGCCTAGTAAAGGCTAGATATTTAAGACTACCAATGACACTATGATAGAGTTGTGGATCCTCAAAGGAGGATCCATAAAGAGTAGTGAGCTTAGTCGAGGCAGACATAGGAGTGGACACTGGTTTGGGATTTGGCATATTAGTCCGGAATAGTAAATCAGTGATATAACGGAATTGAGACATAAACAAACCAGTAGAATTACGACATTCTTGAATACCCAAAAAATAATGCAATGTACCAAGATCCTTAACTGGAAAAGTGGTCCGAAGTATAGAAATAAAATCAGTGATAAGAGACGGATTAGAGGCAGTGATAATAATATCATCAACGTAAACAAGAACATAAATGCAAGTAGAAGCAGAAGAAAAAATAAATAATGATAAATCTGAAAGTGAGCCATGAAAACCCAGGGATAACAGTTTCGAACTAAGCTTGGAGAACCAAGTCCGAGGGGCTTGTTTAAGACCATATATGAATTTCTTTATCTTACAAACATGATGAGGGAAGTCAGGATTTACAAACCCAATTGGTTGCTGCATGAAAACGTCCTCCTCTAGGTCTCCATAAAGGAACGTGTTCTGAATGTCAAGTTGATGCAGAGGCCATTGACAAGTCACAACGATGGAAGTCGAGTCGAATGGTAACCGATTTGACCACAAGGCTAAAAGTCTCAGAGTAATCAAGACCGGCTTGCTGGTGAAACCCTTTGGCTAGAGGGTGAACCTTGTGATGCTCACGAGTGCCATCAACATGCCTTTTGGTCTTGAGAACCCATTTGGAGCCAAGTATATTCTGGTTGGGGTTGGGAGGGACTAGATCCCATGTATGGTTGTGAAGAAGAGCTTCAAACTCACTGGCCATGGCAGCATGCCAGGCAGGAAATTTTGAAGCTTATGTGTACGAGGATGGCTCTTCAGGGATGGGACAGGTCTTAGTTAAGGAAATGGAAGGTTTACGGGGAGGCCATGGTATGGTACCGTCAGAACTAAGGAGAGGGCGGTGAATATTAGCTTTTGACCGTGTGATCATGGGATGGACGAAAGGAGGATGAGGGGAGGGAGATGAGACAGTAGGGTTTGGAGAGATAACAGGCGGTGATGTAGAATTTGGAGAAGAAGAAGAGATATCGGGTTGGAGAATGACGAAGGTGTTTAAGTCTGGGTTGGGTGAAGTGGGCTCGTGGGTTGGATTAGTGGGCTGAGTGGGAAAAGAACCCAAGGGATGGTGAGATTGAGTGGGAATTTGACTTACGTTAGAGTGGTTGGGCCTAGTGGATGACATGGGCAGTATGGATGGGCCATCGTGTGAGGCAAAAGAAAATTGAGTTTCATTAAAAAGGACATCTCTAGAAATATAGATTCGACCCGTTGGCACATGAAGACAATTATACTCTTTATGATCTGGGCTATAGCCCATAAAAACACATAGTTGAGAATGCATATCTATTTGGTGAGGATTGAAGGATCGTAAATTGGGCCGGCATGCAGCACCAAAAGTATGTAAAAAGGAGTAATCAGGGAGTTGCTTAAATAAAACTTGAAATGGTGATGTATTATTAAGAATCGGCGTGAGCATATGATTTATAAGAATCACAACTGTTTGAAAGACTTTAGTCCAATATTTAGTAGGAACCGATGACTGGGCTAAGAGAGAGAGTCCAGTTTCAACAAAATGACGATGGCATCTTTCAATACTACCATTTTGAGCGTGTGAATACGGACACGTAATCCAATGAGTAATTCCAAAATTTTGAAATAAAGTGTGAAGATGACGAAATTTGCCATCCCAATAAGTTTGAATTGCAATTATATTTGAATAGAAAATATTACGCACGTACTTGAGAAAAACTATAAAAACAGTAGTGATATAAGATTTAGCATGAAGTAGAAAAAACTAGATGTACTTAGTAAAATCATTTACAATAGAGAGATAAAATTTGAAACCATTACAGGATAGCACAAGCGCTGGTCCCCAAACATTAAGAAATAAAAATTGAAAAGGATGAGATGAAAGAGAGGGAGAGGTGGATGGAGAAGTACATGAGACTTGGCTGCTTGGAGACATGCTGAACAAGAGGAAGAAATTGAAGTAGAAGTAACTGGGAGGTGAAATTGCCGAAGGTGAAGGATGTGATACGTGGGGAAGGGTGGCCAAGACGGGAATGCCATATTTGTGACAAGGTTCTTTCATCAATGAGAGCTTGACGTGGAGGAATTGCAATAGATAAATTCTAGGAAGAAGAAGTCACGACCTTAGCATCAGACGGAAGAATATACAGACCATTCCTAATAGGTCCCTGAAGAAGCACCTCTTGAGTATGTAAATCCTTCACAAGAAAACTAGATGAATTAAATTTAAAGAAAACAGAGTTGTCTAAACAAAATTGATGCACAAATAACAAATTTCAAGAAATTAAAGAACATCAAGTAATTTGCTAGAAGGTGTTTGAAAATGGCCAGTGCAAGATTAGCTATCGTAGATGCTGACTTGATCAATGCCTTGATAAGGGGTGGAGTCCAAATTCAGATTTGAGAAGTCAGCCATGAAGTGGTTCGTAACTATTATATCAGGGAACCAATTGGTGAGATTTGTAGTGGGGTTTGGAAGGGCTGTGTAATTGGTAGATAAAGACGATGGTGCTGGAGCTTGGTATGCCTTATTAAATCTATGGTAACAAAATAAGGCCGTGTGACCCACTTTGTGACAGACTTCATAAGTGGGTCGATTGGTGGTATGAGAGGAGAAGAAGTTGGAATTTGAAGGGGGATGTTACGACCACCACCCCATCCTCGCCAAAAGCCATGTCCACTACCTCAGTTAGATAAAGTGGATGGAGAAAATGGCTTGTTGGAGGTGGTGTGAGCAACAAGTGAACTACCGGAGAGAAAGGTATGAGTTTGGTGAGCAAGACGCAACTCATGGTTCAGGAGATAACTATATACTTGAGAAGAAGAGAGAGGGTCTGGTCGAGTGGTAATTGATGTTACTAGAGATTCATAGTCAGATCCTAGACTGGCTAAGAGGTAGATGATAAATTCTGAGGAGGAGGGGGGTTGTCCAATGGCAATAAGGGAGGTAGTAAGGGAGGTTGCTTTGTGGAAATATTCAGAAGTTGTGTCTTAGCCTTTTTTTAGCGTTGCTAGTTGGAGTTGGGTTTGTATTATATGTTAGAGGTTTGGGCTGAGAAGAGATTGTGTGGGGTGGTCCAGACCTCGTGTGAGGTGGAGTATTCTAGGACCAGGGCAAGAACAGTGGCAGTAAGATAGGAGTTTATTGCATAAATGATCAATTGATCTTGAAGTATCCATTGGTGTGTTTAGGATTGGGAAGTCCATCAATGGTGGGCATGAGCATGGGAACAGTTCCATCAACAAAGCCATATAGATGGGGACCTTTGAGAAAGGGGAGAATCTAGGCTTTCCAGAGTGAGTAATTATCAATGATGAGTTATATAGTGACTAGATAAGAAGCTGAGTTGATGATTGTGGGGTTGGGTGGTGGGAATTTTTCTTGTTCCATGGTAGGTAGGTAGGAAGGAGATGGACGTGAGTCCTATTATGACTCTAATAACCATAAAGAGTAGAGGAAAAAATGTCGCACAGAAGGTGCTTGATAAAATGACTCAAACAGACCTACAGTTTCACAAAATCATTTATGTATTGATTTTTCCCTTACTACAGCAGTACATTGTTTCTCAGTATTTATAGACAATACCAGACCACTGCTACATACGTAATTCTTATGAGAATTTTTTTTACAAGGAATATTTCTAGACTCTTCCACAATATTCCATTACGACGACTCTGTTATTCCTTTCTGTTTTGCTTTGGAGCCGATTTCACTACAAGCCTCCTATAAGGCAGTGAGGTCTGAGCCAGGAGAAACATGTGCGTTAATAGGTAGCCTTGAGTTGGAGTTCTCGTATGTTTACATGCTACCTTCAAATCACGTATTTTATGGTACCACCAATTAGCATCCCATATAAAAAGCGGACACTTCTATGTAAAATGAGGTATTTCTTAAGGATCCAATGGAGTTTGGTAATTTTGTAGGATCTGTTTACTGGTATGGCCTTGCAAAAAGTTACATCTAATATTGTCTGCAAAAAGTTCGATTACCACTCTTTTATACACGATCAAATCCTAGTCAATTTTAGGCACTACTAAGTATCATTTCTGGCTCTCGAGCAGAGGTGGAGTTTTTTTGTGAAGGAAAGTTTATTGAGAGGATGGAAAGGTAGTAACGGCTTTTCAAGGGAATCTTCCTGGTATATGATGGCTTGTAGATCAGTGGGAGAACCTCCATCTTATAAAGGAGGAGAGCTCACCGATAGAGCTTGGAGGAATGGAGGAACTGATGCGAGAGAAAGGGGGAATGAGTCTGGTCAGGAAGATTTGGCTAGATTGGAAGATAGGGAAGGAAATTGTGGAGATGACAATGGCAAAGGTTTGGAGGGGGAGCAGACCGGCAAATTTACAAGAGATAAGGAACAATATGTTCATTATCTTCTTCGCAAGTCACGCAGACAAGGCAAGAGTGATGGAGGGTCGTCCCTAGCTATTCGACAACCATCTCTTTTCACTAAAGTTGTATGATGGTTTAGCTCAATGACAATACCTGGTTTTTGACACTGAAGTTTTTTGGATCCAGATGCTGAACTTACCTCTGGGTTGCATGAGTGAGGACTGTGGGAAGCAGATTGGGAGTTCAGTGGGAAGCGTGCTGGAGGTTGACGTTTCTGATGATGGTATTGGCTGGGGTAGATCTCTAAGGGTACGGATTAAGATTTCAATTCAACAAGCTGTTACCAATGGCCGAGTGGTTGTAGTAGAAGGTAAGAAGGTCTGGGTAAAATTCCAGTATGAAAAACTGCCTCGATTATGTTTTGATTGTGGTTTTATGGTTCATGGAGAGGCTGGATGCAGTAAAAAGGGCGAGAGGAAGGGGGAGGGGTCTCAATTTGGGCCATGGCTGCGAGTAGAGAAAACTACAAGGGGGTCTTGGAGGAATGCTCCCTTTCGAGGGAATAAAACTTAGCCATATAGGAGTACTAGACTACTAGTGATGGAGAAGGGAAAAGAGATAGTATGGGGAATGGGGATGAAAGGGGAAACAAAATACTCAATAGAGGGGAGGTATACGAGAGGGATTTTTCTATTTAAAATAAAGATGAGGGGGAGAGGGAGGAGAAGAACTCAGAATCTAGTTGGGAATTATCTAAGAGGGAGTTGGGGAGATTCAAGGTAAAGGGGTTAAGGGAGAGGGTGTGAAGGAGGGGGAGGAAAATTAGGGTAGGGGGTTCTTGTAAAATAGTGGATTTGAAAAAGTGGAAGAAAAGAGGGGGCATGAAGGGAGTTGGAAGAGGAGGGCGAGGGATAAGGGTACCAATCCTAGTATGGTGATGCCAAAAACTACAAAAAGAAGGATGTAAGAAAAGGGTATGGATGGGAGTTTGAGGCAGGAGGGTTTGAAAAAATTGAAGGCTGAGAAAGGAGGGTGTAACGAGGAAACAAACATTGTATTGGCGAAGGCTGTGAGGCAGCCCCGCCACCAGCCATGAAAATCCTAAGTTGGAACTATCGAGGGCTTGGCAACCCTTGAACAATTCAAGCAAGAAACAACTAGATATTATTTTTTTAATGGAAACCAGATTGAAAATTAATAGATTAATAGAGGCACTATGGTTCTTAAGAAGTTGGGTTTTGAAGGTTGTGTAGGGGTGGACTCGAGGTGTTTGAGCAGGGGTCTTTTGCTCTTGAGGAGGAATGAAAAGATGGTGGAGCTAGTTAATATGTCTCAAAGGCATATTAACAGTTGGATTAATGCAAGTGATGGGGGTAAAAAATGGTTGTTGGCAGCTTTCTATGGACATCCATATTTAAATAAGAGAAAAGGCTCATGGGAGCTCTTGTCATCCTTTGATCCTGGAAGGCATAAAGGTTGGAGTGTGGTGGGGGACTTCAATGAGATTGAAAATCAAAGTGAGAAACAAGGGGGGAGGAGCAGAAGAGAGGATCAGATGGATGATTTCAGAAAGGTCCTAGAGAATGGTTGCTTGACAGATCTAGGATGGAGAGGCAACAAATTTACATGGTGCAATGGGCACGAGGAATATACTGTTATCAGAGAGAGACTAGATTGTGATGTGGCTAACAATACTTGGAGAAATATGCACATGGAGGTTAGTGTGGAAATTATGGTTGTTGTGTGCTCAGATCACTACCCCTTGTTGATGTCATGTAGCAGAGAAGTTAGGAGGGGTGTTGTTAGAAGGGGAAGCTCCTTCAAGTATGATATTAGCTGGGATTTTGGGGAGGGTTGTAGAGAGGTGATTAAAGAAGTGTGGGAAAGGGAGAGGAGGCAAGTGAGGCCACAAGAGAGAGGGCAGACCATGTTGGCAAGTTGTAGGGGGCTCTGAGTCAGTGGAGAAAAAAGGTCTTCAGAGGGAGGGAACAATTGGTGAGGGACAAGATGGAACAATTAAAAAAACTCTAGGAAGTTGAAGGAAATGTCCAGATGACCCAAATCAAATAAAAGAGCAAGGAAAATGAGGAATTGCTTGAACAGGAAAACTTGATATGGAAGCTTAGAGCAAAGAGGCACTGGCTGTAGAATGGTGATAGAAACACTAGGTATTTTCATACCTGTGCAACTCAGACGCAAAGGAAAAGTGTTATTGTGCAGATCCAAGATGCTAAGGGGAAAGAGGTGAAGGGTCAGGAGATGCTTGAGGAGGCTTTCAGAGATTACTTTAGAGGGATTTATTCTTCCTCTAATCCAACACTTGAGTAGGTGGAGAATTGTGTGAAAGGGGTTGAGGTGAGGATTGATGAAGAGCAGATAAGAAAGATGGAGAAGTTGTTCTTGCCAGAGGAGGTGGAGGAGCATTGAAGCAGATGTCTGCCTTAAAGTCCCTAGGACCTGATGGTTTTGGGGTGGGTTTCTATAAAAATCACTGGGAGGTGGTGGGGAAGGAGATATGTGAGGTTGTATTGGAGTTCCTTATTTTGGGGTAATGGTATAAACCATACCTTGATAGCCTTAATTCCTAAGGTGAAAACTCCAAACTCATTGAAAGGTTTCAGACCCATAAGCCTTTGCAATGTACTTTATAAGTTGATTTCATATCAAAGGTGCTGGTTAACAAGATGAAAGATGTATTACAAGGCTGTATTTCATTAAATTAGAGTGCCTTCATCCAGGGAAGGTTAATCTCTGATAACATCATGACTGCATACGAGTTGTTGCACACTATGAAGAAGGGGAGGACTGGGAGTATGGCAGGAAAATTTAATATGGCCAAGACCTACGACAAAGCAGAATGGGTCCTTTTAAAAGCTATGCTTCTGAATCTGGGTTTTGGTGAAAAAGTGACTAAATTGGTCATGGATTGTGTGAGTACAGTGAGTTACTTAGTTCTTGTAAATGACAAACAATGAGAGGTGATAAAACCTACTAGAGGAATTAGGCAAGCGGACCCCTTGTCCCCTATTTCTGATTTGTGCCGAGGGTTTGAGCCAGCTCTTAAATACAGCAGAACATAAGAGGCAGATTAGAAGGGTCTCAGTTATCGAAGGGGGCACTAAGGTTAACCACCTTATGTTTGTTGATGATTGTATGGTTTTCTGTAGGTCCCACATAAAAGAATGGAGAAGAGTTGAAGGTCTCCTGTCCACGTATGAAAAGGCCTCAGGTTAGACCCTCAATAAACAGAAACAACTATTGTGTTTAGTTCAAACACTAAAGGGTCTATGGAAGATCTAATTCTCAAGGAGGTAATGGCTACTGGCTGTGACAATTTCAAAAAATATATTGGCCTTCCTGTTGTGTGGGGAGGGCAAATTATCATACCTTCCAAGGGATTAAAGAAAAAGTATGGCAAAAGATTCAAAAATGGAAGAACATTTTCTTATCTAAAGTAGGTAAGGAAATAATTATTAAAGCAGTACTTCAAGTTGTCCCTATATACTCGATGAGTGTGTTTAGAATGCCTAAGAAGCTATGTTCTAAATTGGAGGATATTGTGGCTCGATTTTGGTGGAAACAAGGTAAAAAAGAATCTGGTATTCATTGGAGGAGTTGGCAGAAGTTGGGGGAGTCAAAAGCAGTGGGAGGCCTTCGTTTCAGAGGAATGGAAAACTTTAACAAAGCTATGCTTGCCAAACAAGGGTGGAGGTTAATGAGAAGGGAGAATTCTCTTGTGGCAAGAATCTTTAATGAAAAATACTTGAAGAATGCTTTATAACTGATGCTAAACTGGGGCCTATGCGTTCTTACATTTGGAGGAGTTTGTGGTCTGTGCAGGATGTGGTGAAGAATGGGATGAGGTGGAGGGTTGGGGATGGGAAGGATATAAGGATTTGGGGCCATAAATGGTTGTCTGTGCCAACCTCTCTCTGTTCAATCTGATGCCAAAGTTAAAACATTGGAACCTGATGCCAAAGTTAGTGCACTGATTGATGAGGAAAGTAAGGAGTGGAGAATTGAGTTGATCAAGGAAGTCTTTATTAAAGAAGAAGCTGACTTAATTTGTGCTACCCCCCTTAGTCGTATGGAGGTGTAGACAAGTTGATTTGGGGTCTGACTAAGGATGACAAGTACTCAGTGAGGAGTGCTTACCATGTTGAGAACCAAAAGAACAAAGAATTGAGAGGGGAAGCATCTAGACCTGATGGTGGAAAGGAGAGAATGAAGAGTTTATGGCAGTTGCAAGTGTCAGGGGGATGGAAACAAATGATCTGGAAAGTATTGCATAACATTTTACCTACTAAACCAAATCTGTGCAGAAAAAGAGTTTTGGAGGATCCAAAGTGCCCAGTTTGTCTTCAAGGGGAGGAGTCAGTAACTCATGTCTTGTGGAGCTGTTTAGCTTCCACTGATGTATGGGCAGAAATGGGGAGTCTAGTGCAAAAATGAAGTTCAAATGGGAGAGAATTTGAAGAGCTATGGATGAGGATGCTTAGAGAACTATCTCAACTTGAGCTAGAAATAGGAGTGGCAATAATGTATTCCATATGGACCAGAAGAAATATCGGGGAGTTTGATAGTAAATTCTCTAGCCCCAATAGTGTTATGAAGAGGGCACGGGTATGTCTATATGATTTTCATGATGCTCGTAATGAAGGAAAATCTGCTAGGCGGAAGTTAGAACAAACTGAGCAAAGCAGGAAATGGCAGACACCTGAGGGGCTTTGTGTGAAAGTGAATTTCGATGCTGCATTGGATTTGAAGGTTCAAAAAATGGGGGTGGGAGTGGTGATGAAGGATGGCAGGGGGGATGTGCTCACTTCCTTAAGTGCTCCAACAATGTATGTTACTTCTCCTTTTGTAGTAGAGTGCAAAGCTCTTCGAAGGGCTCTAAAACTGTGTAAGGAATTGGGTTGCTATAATGTTTGCTTTGAAGGGGATGCAAAGAGGGTGGTAGATACAATGAACAAGGAGGTTGAGGATGATTCTTGGGAGGTGCAGTTTGTGGGGTGATCTGCAGAAAGAAATTCTAAGCTGCATAAGTTGGAGTTTGCATTTCACTCATAGGGAAGGTAATGAGGTTGCCCATAGTTTAGCCAAATTAGGCTTGTCTCTAGATACAGAAAGGATGTGGATGGAATGTGTCCCACCTGAAAGTGTTCAGAAAGTTGTAAAGAATAAATATTGTAACCAAATGAGTACCATATGAAAGGAAAGATATACGAGGTTTATTTCAAAAAACAAAATCCTAGTCAATTTTTATTCTTTTCTATTACAATTAAAGGCTTAATAACTCTGATTGTTTTTCCTCCCATAGGCTTAATAATTCTCTTCTGGTCAGTCTTTTAATAACTCTCATAGGTTTTCCAATTGAATGAAAATTTAAGAGTAGGGGATACTTGGAGAATGAGATGAGATGATAATTTTATGAATAGTATAAGATGGTTTGTGAATAGTAATAAGATAGTTTGAGTTAAGTATTTATTGGGTTTTGGGAAATGAGAAAGAAAAAGTTAAATAAAAAATATTATAAAGTTAAAATATTGTTGAAATATAATTTTTTTAATATAATTTTTGTTTTAGGATTTGAAAAAATTGAATTCCTATTATTTTTGTTTAAAAATTTGGAAAAGTTGTAATGATTAGTTTGGAAGTATTTGTATTTGAATCATATTTAGAATAAAAACAAGATGGGATGTGATGAGATGAAATTAATTTCCAAACATCCCATACAATTATACTTTTTTTTTTAAGTATTGCACCAGCCTGGAAAAGGGTATAATTATATTTTGAGAAATTATAGTATGCCTCTTCATTTTGCCCTCTCATTTTTACTGCTCATATATTTAATTTTTTTCTTTTAATTTTTTTCTTTAATGGTTAAGGAATTGACTATTAGTGTATTGGTATTTTTTTATTTTTTTAAAAATATTTAAATATGTTTAAAAGATATTTGAAAAAAAAAAAAACAAAGTGCAAATTGTCGCACACAAAGCGGGTTAAAGCACGCGTGTATGTGTTATATCCCACTTTAACACTAGTTAGGACAACATTTACAAACCCAATCTTTTTCTGGGTTATTATTAAGGAAAATGCCAGTATAATTTCTAAATGTGCCCACTTATATATTTGATTTTATTTTTTTAATGATTAAAAAAGTGACTATTGATGAATTTGTATTTTTTTTAATGATTAAAAATGTTTAAGAAATGTTTGAAAAAAGATTAATTGCACTAGTGCGCATATTTGTGTACACCCTAGTATTGTCCTATTATACTTGCAAGCTGTCAAGAGTTAATTAAGGCATCCAAAGCCTATCAAACTCTGAGAACAACCTCGAATGTAACCTTTTAGGATCGATCAGGTTGGCAAAGCCTACCAAATCCATCCCGCTGTAATTGTATGTTTGTTTTGCCTATATGGTTTTGATGTTCGTCAAATGTTCCGTATGTTTTTTTTTTTTTAAACAAATAACCTCATATATTTCATTACTTAAAAGTGAAACTAGTACAATTTGACTGCTTTGAAACTTGAAAAAGAATACAAACTGGACATTCATCTATACATATCTGTTCTTTTACTATATCTAAAGCATTTTTTGCTAACAAATGAGCTACCCCATTTCCTTCTCTTCTTATAAATTTCACCTTCCAAGCACTTCTTCCTTTAAACACTGTTTTTATATCCTCAATGATGTGGCCTCTAACAGACAGATCCTCATCTTCATTATTAACAGCTTCCACTACAAGTTGAGCATCCCCTTCAAAGATGACTCTATTGAAGCCCAATTCATTGCATAAATCCATAGCATACCACAAGGCTATTGTTTCTGCCATGACAGAATCAGAAACTGGGGGTCTTTTGTAACAAGCACAGGCCAATACTTCTCCCTTTTCGTTTCTTAAAGCAACTCCCAACCCCTTATTTTGTTTATTGAGAGAGGCATCCCAATTTGCCTTAATCCATCCTTGTGGAGGTTTCATCCATATCTGACAAAAACTACTTCTTAAAATACCTTCACTCTGTAACTTAGCTTTGTCCTTTAGTTAAGCCTCTTGAAAGTCTTCAATCACTGCTCTTGCTGCTCTGATCAATGAATCAGGTCCTCTGAACTTGTCTTCAAAAATAAAGAAATTCCTTCTGAGCCATAGTGACCTCATTAGAATAGCCACTAGTTCTAGTTCCTCTATTTTCAATCTCTCCATCAGCTTCTCCTAGAAAACCAGAAAAATATCTTCATTAGCAAACCATTTTTGAAGGACTCAAAAAGAAACTGCCCAAACATCCCTAGTAGCAGGGCAATTCCATATAACATGCATTGCAGTTTCTTCACACCCACATATTGGACAGGATGCATTTTCCACCACCTTCCTTCTCCATAGATTCTTTTTAGTAGCTAAGACATTGTTCCCCAACTTCCATAGAAAAGACTTGACCACTCTTGGTACCCTCAAACCCCAAATATTCTTCCATAAAAAAACTTTTTTCTGCTCCCTTGAAGTTTCCCCCTTTTGTACTGCTTTCCTCTCTTGCTCCACATAATAGATACTTCTTACAGTGAAATGACCCTTATTAGAATGCCCCCATATCAACTTATCCTCTGAACCCAGCTTACTTAAAGGGATACTACAGATTTGTTCAACCTCTTCATTCATAAAAATTCCCTTCACCAACTCCTCACTCCATTCTTTTCCAACCTGGTCCAGCAAATCACATACCCTTGCATTCTTGTCCAAAATTCTGACAGGAGATTGGACTTTAAAAGATGATGGGGTATTAAGCCACTTGTGACCCCAAACACAAGCACATTTTCCATTCCCTATCCTCCATCTTAGCCCTTCCTTTAATAATTTCAAAGATCGCCATATACTCCTCCAGATTAAAGAGGGATTGGAGCCCAAGTTTGCATCCAACAAATGCTTGGACTTAAAGTACTTCTCTCTAAAAATTACTGCACCTAGAGAGTTTGGGTTCTATAGAAATCTCCAAGTTTGTTTGGCTAGTAAGGCTGAGTTAATACTATCAAGATCTCTAAAACCCATCCCTCCTTTCAACTTCTGAGTCCCCAATCTTTCCCAACTTTGCTACTGAATTTTCTTCTCCCCTTTTGCACTACCATACCAGAACCTCGAGAACATGGTATTAATCTCATAAAATAGATTCTTTGGAAGTTTAAACACACTCATTGTGTATGTGGGTACTGCTTATAGGACAACTTTTATTAATATCTCCTTTCCTGCCATAGATAAAAAATTATTTTTCCAGTAGCTTATCTTTTGCCAAATCCTATCTTTGATGCACTTGAAAGTATTATATCTTGATCTTCCCACCACTGTTGGAAGACCTAAGTATCTCTCATAACATCCACATGCCAACAATCCTCCATCCCTCAAAATAAGTTCCCTATCCTCAACTTTAGTATTTGAACTAAAGAAAATAGAAGTTTTTTCTTTATTCAAAAACTGGCCCGAGGCTTTTTCATAGACCTTTAACAAGTCCATAAGCTTCTTCCATTCCTCACACTTGGCCCTACCAAACAAGACACAATCATCTGAAAAAAGCAAGTGATTTATCCTAGTATCCCTTCTAGCCATAGATACCCCTTTTGTTAAGCCCCTTGCATCAAAAAAATTGAGTATAGCACTTAAGCATTCTGCACAAATAATAAAAAGGTAAGGGGAGATATGGTCCCCTTGCCTTAATCTCCTTGTTGGCTTGAGTTTTCTACCAGGTCTCCCATTTATTAGAACTGAATAAGTCACTGTAGAAACACAGCTCATAATCAGTCTTATCCATTTCTCACAAAAACCCAACTGTTTCATCATAGCCTTTAGGAAGCACCACTTAATTTTGTCATAGGCTTTGGACATGTCTAATTTGATGGCCATTGACCCAGTCTTGCCCTTTTGCCTTGTCTTCATAGCATGAAGAGCCTCATAAGCAACCATTATGTTGTCAGAGATCATCCTCCCTGGGATAAAAGCACTCTGAGTAAGGGAGATGACCACTACCAAAACCTTCTTTAATCTATTAGCAATGGCTTTAGAGGCAATCTTATACACCATATTACATAGGTTAATAGGTATGTATTCACTCACCACAGTAGGGTTCTTGACTTTAGGAATAAGTGCTATGTGTGTATAATTCATTAGTTCATCAAAGGGGCCACCATTCAGAAAAGACATGACAGCTTCACAAACAGTTTTCTCCACCACCTGCCCATGATTTTGAAAAAAAAAAAAAAAACATGCACCTAGCCCATCAGGTCCAGGAGATTTTAAAGGGGCCATTTGTTTTATAGCACTTTCGACTTCTGTTCTAGTAAACACTTTGGAAAGATGCTCATTCATATCCTCAGTCACTCTAAGCTCCACCACTTTTAGACAATCTTTAAGAACTTCCTGAGTTGGGCAGGTCGAAAAAAACAGCTTCTTAAAATACTCATTGAAAGCCCCCTCTATGTCATCTTTATTAGTCACCAAAATTCCTTGTTCATTAAAAACTTGAGTGATCGGATTCTTCCTCTTCCTCTAACTAGCACAAGCATGAAAAAATTTCTTGTTTCTATCTTCATGCTTGTATCAATTTCTTTTTGCTCTCTGTTTCCACTTCAAGTCCTCTTGATCAAGTAGGCTTTCCAGCTCCTTTTGGACCTCTCTAATCTCCAATATATTATGGCTTCCTTCTCTTTGCAAATTCTTCAGCAACTCAATTTTAACAGTAATTTCATGAGTTTTGTTTCTTGTTAAAGCTTTGCTCCACCTCCTCAAACCTGCAGCTTCTAATTGTCCCTTTTAGCTTCTTAAAAGGTCCCTTCCCCTAGTTGATTGCTGCCACCCTTCTCTAACCATCCTCTCACAGTCAATTTCAGAAGCCCACCAAACCTCATATTTAAAAAATCTACTCCCTTGAAATATGAGTTATTTGTTTGGGAAAAACTCGGTATAACATGCCTCTGATTAGAACTTCTAGCCACTAGAACCTCCACGCTAACTTCCCTTTGTGCTTCCGTATGTTTGTCCAAGGCTTGCCACCCCAAGTATGGTTACACCATGTGAAATTGTAATGTTTGTTTGCATAATGAGGTTGCCTGATGTTTAGCACTATTAAGATGAAGTAGCCCAGTCATGCCGTATTTCATGGTAGCTTCTGGGTGGAGACTGAACCCCTAACAGAATATCGCCTAGACGAAAAAACGAAAATTGAAATTTTGTAAAGACTGATTTTTTTTAACACGGACTTTTAACTTCAAAAGGATAAAAATTGTCTACGATCACGAGGAACCTCGATAACATTCACCTTATTAAGACGCATAAAAAAAAAATCGTCCCCACCTAAAATAAATTAAAAAAAAAACAAACAAAACTTTAATTAAAGCGAGTTTCCGTTATCAATTCTGTTTGTTCGTATGCATAAAAGCAGCCAACCATGGCTAATTAGACTCATCTTAGGCTGCTTGAGTTGCTAGTTCTTGTAAATGACCTCACATTACTATCAAATTCATCGCCGGCCACCAGCCTTTCTAACAGCAGGCACTGCATCCTCATCATCTGATTGTATATCTCCATATTGCCACATACCCCGCCTAGCAGACCGTGCTTCTTCCTGGAACTTCTCCAAATTATCAAGGGCCAGTAGTCTTTCGTTGTTCTCCCATTTCTTTCTCTTTTCTAGTCTAGCAAGTCCTTCCTGAAAATTCATAAAGCCATGTCAGTGGCATACCTAAGCATACAAGACTGACTTGTCCGGGGCAAAAGAATAAGCCAAAGCTTGTTCATAATTGAAGCCACAAGGAAAGAGTAAGTCACGAAAAGGTTCTCAGCAATTCAAGACTTCACCAACCTACATGGCTATATATCTCATTTTCAGATGATCAACCGTGTAGAACTGATTAGCTCAGGCAATGAAATGTAAGCGTTAAATCTCTTTCACCAGCATTTTCCATGGCAATGCTGAAATTTGTACTTTTAATTGCATATTTTCCAAATGGAGATAAATACCACAACAGTGTCAAGAGCCTCTATCTTCACAGGAAAACAAAGCAAAGGAGTGGAATACAAGTCAAACCTGAAGCATGGCAGCGTTTATACTGATCTCCGCATCCACAGCCACAAGAGTTACAATAAGAGTTGTTCCAGTTCCCTGTCCTTTGACTTTTCCTCCTGAAGTGTCCCTTTCCTCAACCATGGCCCTGAACTCTTTTGAACTGTTCAATGTATGCTCACTCAGATACTCAGCTGCTTCTTGACCAAAATCCTCCTCCACGCTCGGAACCTTCATGTATGCTAGGCTACATAGTTGAGCAAGACCAGGAGCAGAAGATACAGAAGTATCAAGAGGCCGTAACTGACTGTACGCAACAAACTCTTGATTCCCATAATCAACATAGAAAACTTCAAACTTGTCTTTAGGGGATTCCACGGCACCTCGAGGTGCACTGACAATCTGTACAGGTCAAAAGGAAGAAATTAAGAACAAATAAAAGCATATAAATTGTACTCGTGTATATTTCTCCAGAAAGGAAAAAGTAATTGAAGAGCAAGATGAGGAAAGGTAAATGAAAGAGTTAGACGGTCCTCAACAAGTTGTATTCTAAATTTCTTCTATTCTACCATTCCTATTCTCAACAATAGGCTCATATAACTTTGACTTGATGTTAGTTCTACTTTAACCTTTCTGACGATTAATGAGCAAAAAGCACCCTTTTCCCGTTAAACACGAAGACCCTTATATTTCAATTGGTAATTTGTGCGCCAATGAAACTGTAACGCCTCAATAGAAGGCCCAAACCACATGACCTGTACTCCAAAAGGACTAGTCAATGATACAATTGGAGTCCCATTGGAACATTATAAAGAGCAAGAACTTCTCCTTCCCAAGCAACGTGGGATCCCATACACCACCTACCATTATCCATATTATATGGGATATCACAGAAATACATGAAATCCTATTGCCAATTAATACTGAGAAAAAGAGAAAAAATGTTAGAAGAGACACTTTTTGCCCGATCCCTTCTGTGTTTTGCCCCTTAGGATTCATTTGTGCTGTTATTTCTGAAGATTTGCTTACTGTGGTTCTGTCCTTATAAAATTTCTGTTAACTTTTCCGTCCAAAATAATGAAGACAAAATATGTGGCAGTTACTAGCGCTGCCAAATGGAAAGTTTGGTTTTAATTTTTTAAGTAAAAAATAATCTATTAATAATAATAAATAAATTTTAAGAATAAATTATTTTTGAAATGACAATAATAAAAAATTCATGGTGGGGAATGGAAGGTTCTCTCCTGTTGACAACCCCACCTCCCCAACCTGGGAAGGGGATGGGGGACCACAAACTTCCAGGTAAGGGGCGGTGGGGGGTGCCATGGGCCACCCTATTTTTCAAAATTTATTTTCATTTTTTAACAAATAACTGTACTCTAAAAATTGCTTTTTCAATTGTTATAAAATTTAAAATTTTGTTTTTATTCTTTCTCTTGCACACGAGGTACACATAAAATACGGATAGGGTGAAATTCTGAGGGGGCAGAAGCAAAGCAGTAAATCCTCAAAACACAAAAGCACATGGGGTGAATCCCCAAACAGAAAGCACAAGGGTTTCAGCCAACAAAACCCTATTTATCATCTTAAACATGTTTCCTATAACATGTCAACGGTGTTTGTTGTCAAAATGCATTTCATCTGGCTTTCCCAGTTCCACCTTTGAGAAGATGCCTAGGCCATGTTTGGTCAAGTCTAATTTTCAAAATTTTTCAGAAAAGATTTTAACTTCAAACCAAACATCTTTCAATTATTGCCAAGATTTCAGTGACAAGTCAAAAAACACAATAAAGAAATTAACTTTTACAAAAACCAAGACAAAAATATTAAAAACTTATATTTAAACTTTTTGAAAAGGTGCTAGTTTACCAACATGGCCCCAGTTTCCCACTTTTTGCAACATCGTTCCATGGCAATTCCTACAGATTGCCTGGAGAAGCCAACTTAATTGCATGGTAATTAATATACAAGGAATTTATATGGAAACCAAATAGCAAACTGGGTGTTTGCCTCTTAATGTCAGGAAGGAGGGAGGGAGAGAGAGAGAGAGAGAGAGAGAGGTTTTCTGGAGTTAAATGCAACTCATAAAAACAACTAACCATTGCTCTGTTCCAGGAATTGTCACCACTAAACTGAGCAAGGACCATGTCACCCTTTTTAGGATTAAAAGCACCAATCACTGGAGCTTCTTGAAGATTTAAAGAAGAGAGTTGTTGTTGAATTGAGGCAACTTTCTGATCACCAACTGTCTGGACATAAAATTTACCACCACCCAAGACTTCTGTAACCACCACCTGAAAATTTATATCAACGGACTTCATTCAACATTGTACAAGACATGAAAAGTTCATAACTAGAAAAAATTGTATTCCAATCACCTTTAGCACTTCTTTCTGTTTGATTTCAACAGCTGCACCATTAGACACTTCTTCCCCTTCAACGTAATTCTCCCAAATCTGCAACACAGTCTCAATCTCAATATGGTATAATTGGAAGAAGAAATGGACGTACAATAATGAAGGTTCTGCTGCTTCTTTTTTTGATGAGTAAAACAATGAAGGTTCTGCTTCTTACTTTAAGCTTTTGTCTTTTCGCAGATTTCTCAGCTTGGTCAAGAAGGTGAATGTCAGGGATCCTGTCACTGCCAAAGGATGTTTGAAGTTTTGCCAAGCCAGCTTCAAGGAGCGGAACTGCTAGATTTGTCTTTAATTCCCACATGGATCCCAAGAAAGTTCCAGTTCTATCAACAGTTTCGACTTCAATCTACATGGGAGGCACAAATTTATCAAGGCCAGGAAAACAACCAAGGGACAAATTACCAGGTTCTACGGGGTAAAAAAATACCTCAACATCCCTTTGCATTATCTTTCTTCTCATTAATGCAATAGCTTCCTCTGAATAGGGCTCATCACGGCCAGGACATCTGACACCGGAGAATGAGAAGGCAATGCTACATGTTTCCTTGGGAATCAACAACTTAAATCGATGACCACTGAGGACATATTCTACAACAGCAGGAATTCTCCTACTCCTTTGCAGAAATGGCAAAAAATCTCTAGCTTTCTTGACTGATGCCTGAATAAACACATTAATAACAGGAACAATAAAAGTACTGAATAGCATACTGAGTAAAGAATTTAGCACAATCAAATTATTTCTCACCATAAGCAGGTCTGTTACATGCATGACTGGAGGATCCTTGGCTGAATGGATACCTTTCTTCCCAACAATGGAACGAGATTCAGCTGCAAGAAGGGCATCATAATAGTTTGATCTCTCCTCAAAATCCCGATGTCTAATAACAGTGCCAAAGCCACGTGCAACCACAAGCTCAGCAATATTCACACCAGGCTGGCTAACAGAAGTGGGTGGAGCAGGTGATGGGGTATCATCCCCCTCAACCTTAATAGGAGATAATAGGAAAACCGATCCAAAATCCATTACTCTGGAATCTGCAGTCCCAGTTGCAGCAGCAGATCCATCTGCCATGCTCACTTTCCTAGAATATTCCATTTGAACATTCACCTGAAAAGAAAACACACAATCGATTATTATATTATTTTAATGTTATAACCAAAATAAGGTGAAATAAGTACTGTTCATACTTGTCGGCCAATAAGCCGTGTCCTTAAAAAGTCCCTTGCTTCACGTGCATAGGGAGCTGGCTTTTCATCTCTGCGAGGATTACCCATTTTTGGACACCTAATGCTTGACAGATTGACTCGCCGCTCTGCTACCGGACTGCCATAAGGGACAGAATCATCAGCCACGATAATGCAGTCCCCACTTACAACCTCCACGACCTGGAAAAATTCAAATGCAGTTTACAATTATTTTACAACATTAATAAAACATAAATTGAGATAAGCAAAGCTGGGACTAGTTACTACCTTTCCTGTAAAATTCTGGTCATGGATTGCCTTTGAATTTGTAGCTGGAGGTACATAGTTTGTCCAGAACTTCAACCTGCTTTTCTTGGCTTGAAGCTCTGCGGCCTTCAGCCTTCGCTTGGCCTCCTCCTCCATCATATTTGCACTCCATTCAACAAACTTAGCTAAACCCTAGAGAGAGAGAGAGAGAGGGAGGGAGAGAGAAGACTTCTATCATTTAGAGAACTCATCTTTTTAAAAACATCTTCATAGCAACAGCCAGGTAGAAACATCTAGACCATGAGTTAATTAAGCCCAAAAAAAAATCATTCCTGTGCACCAAAAGGAAATATAGGCACATTATAGCAATATATATGGAGCACATTCAAATCAAACCTTATAGTTGCAATCAGGAGCACTTCCAAACAAATAATCAAAATTAGTGCCACTTTGATAACATCCACTTTAGGGCCATTAATTTCAAGTGGAAAATAACTGGGCAAGAGTTGAACGGTAAACAAAGGTTCATCTTCCCCTACCTTCGAAACCATTAAAAAACCATTCAAACATAATCAGCAAAGAGATTTGGAAGCCTTACTCAATATAGCTAATCAAGAAGCTACACTAATGCCAAGGTGAAGCACCAAACATTACAATTTGTTCATGAACATTACAGTTTTATCACCACACACACACTCATAATAATAGCAGCGCTAAATGTAAAACATACGTTTTCAACAAGCTCTAGTGCCAAATCTTTTGCTAAGTCACCATCAGGGTAGTACACTGATCCAATCAAATTGCTGAATTTGTCAACACCTTCCAAGACAATGCGAACCTATACAAATCTCAATTTAGAAATTTTCAAAAGAAAAGAAACAAAAGTATACAAGATAACTTGTAGAAGCAATCTGTATACATCTCTATTCAAAACACGAAGCTCAGTAAAATATTTGGCTTCAACACCAAATGGATCAGGAGCAACTTCAGCAGATGATGCTGCTGAGACTGCAAGCCTCTGTGCAGATGTTAGAGGGGCTCGAGATTCAGCCAAGACATCTCCATTGCGTTCTTCAGTGTTGACATCTGCTTCACCAGCACTTTCACTTACGGCTCTTCTTCCCATGGATGGAGCCTAAGATCAAATAAAGATATGACGTCTATAAGCAGGAAGCATATTGATACCAGCAAATACGATTGTTAATAAAACAAGATTTTCCACATTGAAAAGATGCAAATCAAAGCAGAGAATGCAGACCTGAATCCCTGCAACAAACACTTGGACAAACTGAAACTCTGGAAGCAGATAGACCCGAACTGTACTACCATCACGAACCTGCTCAACAATACCTTGCATGGGCCTGCCCTTGTTTGTAGATAACAATCCCATAGCATCCAAGTTGCTAGGATCACCAATGGCAGATGGTGGTAGATTCCTGATGGATGCCTCAGCAGCACCGGGAACCTACAATCAGAAATGAGGAGACCATGTCTTAATCTCCTTGAACAAGATAAATGCAATGCTATGCTGGTGTTAACCTCATTATAATCCCTCATTTAAATACTAAAGCTAATGCGCAACAGAATCTTTCAGAGAGAGTGGTAGATGATCTAGCAAAATTTGAATTTAGAAATTAATATGCAACTATTTATTTTGAAAAATCTCATGGCTAATTACTTCAATGAGTCCAAACATAAGGAGTGTACTCTTAAATAACAACCAGATTTCAGGTAATCTAATACAGTCGAGATGCCTAATGCGATCCGATTGGGTTCAAATTGAAGGCAAGTGGCAACAACACAAGGGCAAGGCAACATTATCTGTGCTTGTAGACACAGCAACCAATTTCTTAAGAGCCCTTCCAAAACAAGTCAGAAACTTAGTTATCAGGATGTATACGACAAATGCCAGACCAACCCCATCCATTGATACCTATATGGCTCATCTGAGATTGATATTATGTTTTCTGGTGCAAAATTTCCTATTTTCCCTTGATGATCTAGATGGCCCAAATAATAAAGGACCTAGTCATATAAATGACAACACAAAATCCCAAAGTGTTGCCGTTATCACGCAAACAGTACCGTACATCATGCCACTAACCAAATAACAAATGCAGGGGAGAACAGAAATAATAGGCAATACATATATGTAGAAATGGAAACAATTCAAACTAATATAAAACAAAAGGGGGGGAGGGACTAGAAATGTTAACCTTGCTCCATCGGCCAAGACATTGTTGCTTAGCTTGATCTTCCAGATTTCGCAGCTCTGTCAGGAAAGGGCTTGCTTCTCCTTTCTGCTGACCCTGCTCCCTGACCTGCAGAAAAAGATTCAGCATTTGCTTACATAAGAAATCAAAAGTCAAGTTTTAGCAATATCCCTCTGTCAAAATAAAAAGATATGACCTTTGCCCAGCCTTCAGAAACCACCAGCAAAGCAACATTTTTGTCACCAAGGAAAACAGAGCCAAATTCTCGCCCTATGGATGGTACAGTGTAATCTACTCTGAATGCAACCTCCTGGCAGGATTAATATATTGAATTAGATATAAAAATATGCTTATTCTAAGGAATCTACATTGATTAATCCCATGGCAAATGCAATAATCTCCAAAAGTCACCTTTCCTATAATGAGCTTCCGCAAAAACTCTCTGCTGTCCCAGGCAAATGGCTCATCAACACCACCTCTACGGGCCTAGCAATACAATACAGAAATGGAAGACATAGCATGTCAGCAGCAAGTCCAATTTGAAAATCCTGTTTGAAAATGGTGTTAACCAAACCAGAATAAAAGTACCAAGAAACGAAAAGATTCAGATAATTCACTTGAAAACGATTAATTAAGTTCCGGTTTTACAATCATGTATGTGTATTTTAAACTCTTAAATGTCAATCAACAAGAACTAATCACATAGGGGAAAAGAACGAATAAATAATGAAAAGAAGCTGATTACAAACAAAATGGTGCAATTATATCAAGAAAACTGCAAAATATTACAGTAGATTATTAAAATCGCAAGTTGGTATAAATGTTAGCACCATGGTCATGACACAATCCTACCCAATTTGCATTCGAGCTCGTCCTTCACAAAAAGTAGAGTAACCAAGCTAAGGAGAAGGAAACAGCACGACTTGAAGGAGACCCAGAAACAAGAAAGAATTACATCCAAAAAAATGTTGCGTAGGTCATCAAAACAAAGTAAGGTGTACCAGTCTTGGAGCAATAAGAGATGACAAAGTAAGGGTCTTCTCAGGTGGGAGTCCAGGCCTGTTCGCGGTCATGGCCATAATAACCACGCTGTCTCCCGAAGGAACAGCTTTCACTTTTCCTCTGTACCAACCTGTGTTTCCGGATGTTGATGATGCCATCTCTCAACAGCTAATACCCACAACCAAAAATAATAACAAAAGAGGTTGAGATAACTGATATTCAATAAGGAATCTAATTGAAATAAAAAAGAGCAGGAAAAGATATTGAAATCCATAATATTGCTTGCGGTGGTTATTGAGAAAATGGCCACATGCATCGATAAAATGTTGGAAGATTGATCGCATTAAGCACATAGAAGAAAGGTCGCTGTGTCATCGAGCAAGCCAATCGACAGTAAAACGCAAATTTTAACCATAATGAGATAATCGAGATGAAAATCTGATTTATCGAGAGATATGGATGAATGGCGTCTTGTAAGTCATACCTTGACCAGATCGGAAGGAGAGAGTCCCTACGCTTTGGATCTATCGAAATAACAAAATCTCGAATCGATCCAAACACAATTGATTTGGTGTACCTATAATAAGATGAGAGAGATCTGCAGTACAAGAGGCCCAGGGATGCAAAGCTCTGCTTTGTCGAGGCGTTGGGCGGCGGATCAAGCACTGCAGAGAGAGATGCGGCGAAACAGAGAGAGAAAGATAGAGTGCTAAATAAGCTCCAAGGAGCATTTATAAATTTAACAAGCAAAAAAATAAAAAAAGGAAGGAGCATTTATAAATTATGAGCAGAGAGACTTGACAGTGGATGTGCCCCTCATTTTTGGGTAGAATTACTGAAAATACCATAATGTCATCCATAATTCATATTCAAAACAGTATATAGTTCATGTTCTTAAGGGCACAAGGGGAGTATTCAAGAGGGGATGAATCAGATGGTCGATGGAAACGTATTTAGATGCTGAATATACCAGGAAAAGTTAAAATGTTTATGTGGAGGGCAGGTAATGATTTGTTGGCTACAAAGAAGAATTTATTTGTTAAGAAGATTAGTGATGACTCAATGTATATGCCTCCAAGAGGAAGAATCTGTAATGCATGTTCTCTGGTATTGCCCTACTGCCAATGATGTGTGGGCGGGGTTCCTAAAAATAGTGCAGAAATGGAAGATACAAGAAGAAACAGATTTACTGAGCTTATGGGAGAGTTTGACTAAAAAGCTCCATAAAACTGAAATGGAAGCAATAGCTGCCATAATGAGGAGTCTGTGGATCAGAAGAAATGTTTTCATTTTTGAACAGAAGTTCACCAGTCCTAGCAGTGTTATTAGATCAGCAAAAGATTTCTTGAATGAGTTTCAACAGGTCCAAACTCAGTCAATGGGACAAGGGGGAAACAGCAGTGCAATGGGAGGTGAGAAAAAATGGCTTCCACCAGAACAGAGTTGGGTTAAGGCAAACTGGGATGTAGCTTTGGATGTTAAAGCAAGAAAGATGGGTGCCGGGGTTATAATAAGAAATGAGAAGGGAGAGGTCATGGCAACATGTCATGCTCAGAAGCAAAATGTGGTAGAACCAGCTCTAGCAGAGTGTTATGCTCTAAGAACAGCAATGGATTTTTGTAGAGATCTCAATTTTGACAAAGTAATTTTCGAGGGGGATGCACAGATTGTGATAAATGCTGTAAACAATCAAGATGAAGACTTGTCTTTCTATGGCAGTATTATTGAAGAGTTGAAGATGGTGATCAAAGGCTGGCAAGGTTGGACAGTTAAATACTCACATAGAGACACAAATGCAGTAGCTCATAAACTAGCAAGAGCTGCGTTGCATTCTGAAGAGGAAAATATTTGGATAGAAGAAGCTCCAATGTTTGTCTTAAATAGTTTACAGATTGATAATCTTTGTATTGATCAAACATTTTATATTGATGAATGAGGAATGGTTTATTTCAAAAAAAAAAAATGTTCTTAAGGGCGATGAATAAGGATAAGAACTAGAAGGCTAGAGATACGGCTCTCGTCTCTCTCTCTATCCATCTCTCTCTAAACTCTTGTTACAGATCTGACTTGAGAGGGTGGGAGCTTCGACTCTTTTCCCCCTCCCTCCCTCTCTCTCCACCCTCGTCCCCTCTGTGTAGTGTTTCGTTTTTGTGTTTGTTGTGTTTTTGCAGGCTAAATAAGGGAGAATCGCAGATCTGAAACTTCCGGTGACCATAGACTAGCACGCACCCCTTCATGGCATTGCCCAGCCGCCGACCTTCAAGATCACATAAGGCGGTGCCAAATGGAGTGGCAAGTTGCTCGCACGCACGACCTAAAGTTATCGGAGACGTTCAGCGAGTGGCTATCCGCGCCACCGGGAGGCCTTCTGCCCTTCGCTACGCGCGGCGCCACTGGAGTCTGTGAGTCCAGAACCTCCAAGATCGGTCGACGGTTTTCCTCCCAGAGTGGCGCATGTACTGCACGCGCCACTGCAACCTCTTGGAGCACTGTCCTTTTCCGTTTTCACGATGGTTTTTCCATTGTATTTTATTCATGTCCTGTCCTTTTTTAAAAAATAAAAATCCAAAAATTTTGTCCCTTCGGACCTTGGTCCAAACAGTGTGATCCCCCCTCTCCGCTTAGGCGGTGTATGGGGTTGGTGCACTCTACTTCGCATAGTCTGGGTATAGGTTTTATCACCTAGTTACTGTTACTCTGTCTGGGACAGAGATGTGCACAACGGATCTCTTAGACTTAGGTCTTTAGAGATTTGTCGTCTGAACTAGACCATGTCAGCCACAGAAGTATGCTGGGAAGCTATTAAAGTTTGTAACTGATTTGTTTAAGTCAAATTTGTATGTCCTCTATTATAAATGAATTGTGATCCCTTATTATAAAAAAAAAAAAAACTAGAAGGCATTATATTTTAGGGCCCTAGTTTAGAGTGAGACTCCTTCTCTCTAGAAACCACCACCAAATCAAAACGAGGGGAGAGGAGCTCCTCCTTTCTCATTCATCCATATTCCCTCCCCTCTCTAGTTTTCTTATTTCCTCTTCTTTTTTAGTTTTGTTCAGGGCTAGGTATGGAGGAAGGCCGATATGCTGCTCTTTAGTGTCCAGCGACCACCACACACCCTATCGCAGGTCTCCCAAGGCACCGATATTTCATACGAGCGAAGTATTTCGTCGAACCGAGCTCTTAATGGTGCTCTTCTGCCGCCACACATAGCTTTTCTGGGTCTAGGGCCTCCGGTTACTTCAGACCTGACTGACTGTCATACTCCAGGGTGGCGCATGGCTCTCACACACCATCACAATCACTTTGTTTGAATTTTTTATTCCTACAAATTTGAAAATGCATATCTATATTTTTCCAAGATGTAATTTGTTTTGTCTCTTGTATCTTTAATTTATGTTACATCTTTTGTTTTAGAAAAATAAAAACTAAAAAGACACATTATCTCGTAGACTTTTGTCCATAGAGTGTGTCTCTTGGATTTTTGTCTATAAAGTGTGTCATCTACTCCGTCTTAGACAGAGTATGGGGTTTGTTTTAACTCTGTCTTGGACAGAGTTGTGTTGTCTCTCAGGTTTCCTAAGAAAGATTTACAACATAGACTAGACCATGCCAGTCATAGTTATATACTGGGGAGCTATTAATGTTGTAGTTGGCTTGTAATTAATATTTCAGGTCAAAGTTGTAATGTCCGTTATTAATAAATGCAGTTTCTTTTATAAAAAAAAAAATGTATTCTTAAGGGCGATGCTACTCCAACATCTGAGTTTCATTTTTAAAAAAAAATAACATATGAGTTAACCGTTTATAACCATTTGATCTAACATGTTAAGTGACACTGCAATATCATATTAAGAAATAGAACATAAATTTCTCTTTTTCTTATTATCACCAGTATGAACTACAAAATAATTTATTAATTACAAATGATTATCAAATCTTTTAATAAATTCTAAAAATATACCATTTAATTCATTACCGAACAATAATATTGTGAGAAGTTTCGAATAATCTCTATTTTTTTCTAAAATCATAATTTCATTTCTATTCTATTGTGCCAAATAGATATTACATCCTAAGGTTTTTTTTTTTTTTTAAAGAAACTGATCTCATTAATCAGATAAAACTTACATCGACTCTATGGTTCCAAAAGATATAGAGCTAAAAGATTACATCATTTATGTAGCTACAATAGACAAGATGCAAGGTGGACATAGTTCAATATCATACAGATCCTCTAAACAATCAAGGGCAACCTTTGCGAGTTGATGAGCTGTCGTGTTTGCGTCTCGGTAGGCATGAGATGTTTTCCATTTGGCACATGAATCCAGCACTTGTTGAGCATCTCCAATTAGGCAACCTCCCAAACTCCAATTCGAATTGTGGCTCTGCAACAAGTCCACAACTTGTTTGAATCTGCCTCTAGACAAAGCTGCCGCAGGCCTAGCTCCTTGCAAAAAAACTGCTGCTATTAGTAAGCCATAGGCTTCAGCATCAAAAGGACTTCCTTTAAGGGACCTATTAGCATGAAGGGCACCAATGACTTGGCCTTGGTGATCTCTAATTATCACTTACTATCCCAATTCTCCCCTCCCCAGTTTTTATAGCCGCATCCCAATTGATCTTAAAACAATTCTCAGCTGGCTTTGACCACTTATGTACATTTGCCGGAGACTTGACATTGACTTCCCGTGATTCTTTGAGTGTCTCTTTGTGAGATAAGAGTTCTGCTTTGGCCTGTTGACATAACATTATAGGGTGCTTGAAGTCTTTACCATGAAGAAACTCATTCCTCCTTATCCAGATTCCACTCAGAATAGCAGCCTCCTCAAGTTCTGTAGAGTCAAGAAGATCCACGAGAACTGACTAGATGTCAAAAAATATCTCACTATGGAAAGTCATCTTTTGCACTTTCTTGCCACTTCATATATCCTAAGCAGCAGCACAATCCCATAATGCATGAACAGATGTTTCAGGAACCTGCTTACAAATGAAACATGAACTATCTTCCACTATTTTCCTCCTTTTTAAGTTAGCTAAGGTGGGAAGAGCCTCGCTACATGCTATCCAGATGAATATATTGGTAGCAGGAGCAACTTCCAGCTTCCAAAGGGTCTTCTACACCAGTTTGTCCTAGGATCTACTTGATGGCTCCCTTTCCAAATTCTTTTCCATTTCTCTGCTGAGGTGATAACCACTCTTTACAGTGTATTGGCCATTATTAGTGAACTGCCAAACCATCATGTTATCTCTCCCACCAAGACTAATAAGTATTGCTTTGATGGCTTCAATATCCTCTGGGGAGAAAAGTTCATAAAGGAAGGGTTCCTTCCACAGTTTTAGGTTAGGTCAATGAGGTCACTTACTGTCTCACACCGGCAGTTTGTAGCTTGAGGGGACAGAACCTTGTATGAGGGAGTAGAGGGTATCCAGCTATCAGTCCAAATATTCACATCGTATCCATTTCCTACCCTCCACATGAGTCCTTTCTTTAGCAAATTCAAACCTACATGAATGCCTCTCCAAGCAAAAGAAGGCCCTGACCCCAACTGTGCTTCTAACAACCCAATTTGACTGAAATATTTCTACTTGAGGACCAAAGCAATGAGAGAGGATGGGTTCTGTTGAATTCTCCAACCTTGTTTTGAGAGCAAAGCTAAGTTAAAACTCCTAAAGTCTCCAAAACCAAGGCCTCTAGAGTCTTTGCTGTAACTATGTTGCTTCCAACTGACCCACTGTATTTTGGAGGTGTCTTCATTATAGCCCCACCAGAATTTCCTAAGCATTTGGTTTAATTTCTTTGTAATTGAGGTTGGTAACAAAAACATTCCTATGGCATAGGTAGGTATGGCTTGAAGTACTGCTTTGAGGAGGATTTTTTTTCCTGTAGCAGATAAATGTTTTTTCTTCCAGTTTGCCACTCGAGCCTAAGTTCTATCAATAAGGGAGTGGAATGCAGCACTTTTTGCTCTACCCACAAATGCAGGCAACCCCCAAGTATCTCTCAAAAGTTCCAGTTGACTTTACCCCTGGCAATTGCAGAATCTGTTGTTATGCCTCCTACTGAGTGTTCTTACTAAAGAAAATTGAGGATTTCTCTTTGTTCAATGCCTGTCCTGATGCCTTTTCATATAGATCAAGTATGTTGAGCACACAAGTGAGTTCCTCAAAGGTTGCTTAACAGAATAGGAGACTGTCATCTGTAAAAAAAAAAAGGTGGTTCACTGTGACTGGGCCTCTCCTTATTAGGGCAGGTGTTAAGACACCACACTGCTCAGCTCGATTCACTAGTGATGTAAGGGCTTCAGCAGAAAGGATGAATATGTAAAAGGACATGGGGTCCCCTTATCTAAGTCCCCTTGAAGGCAAAAATTTTTGTTGAGGCTCCCCATTTACAAGTATTGAGTATGAAACTGAGTTGAGATAGTTCTAGATAAGATTGATCCAGTGCAGAGGGAAATCCATCTTAAGTATCACTTCTTCCACAAACCTTCATTCTACCATATCATAGGCCTTACTCATATCTAATTTAAGGGCCATGAAACCACTACTCCCTTTCATTATTAAAATCATGGAATGGAGGGCCTCGTAAGCTACTAATGTATTGTCTAAGATGAGCCTTCTAGGTACAAAGGCACTTTGATTCAAAGAAATGAGGTTAGGGAGGATGCCTTTCAACCTATTTGCAAGAGTTTTGGATACAATTTTGTACAATACATTGCACAGACTAATGGGTCTATATTCAGGTACTTTCTTTGGGTTTTTTACTTTAGGGATGAAGGAGATATAAGTGTCATTTACCTCAATGAGAGAACCACCTTGGTTGAGGACCTGGAGAGCATAGTTGCACACCTCCTCACCCACCACCACCCAGTGCTTTTGATAGAATTGAGTTGGGAACCCATCAAGACTAAGGGATCCTATTGGGTTGATTTGAAAAACAACAGCTGTGACTTCTTCTCGAGTGAAAGGATTCATGAGCCAAGCTCTCATCTCAAAAGGCAATGTAGTATGTAGTGCATACAGACATTCCTCAAAATTAGTAGGCAGAGGAGTAGTAAAAAGAAAGGAGAAAAAACCTGTAAACACATCACCAATGGCTCCCTACTCAGTTACAACCAATGTTTTGAATATCATACTAGAAGCCGTGTTGGTCAAGGCACTGGAACGAAATATTTTAATATCGGTATCGTTTCGTGTATCGTTTCGAGATAGTCGATATATGAATAAATTATATATATAAATATATATAAATTATATTCCAAAATAATAGTCTATATATGAATAAATTATATATAATTACATATATATAAATTATAAATAGTCTAGTCTGAATTGGGGGTCAAAAAATAAGCTTGTAGTTTGAAAAAATGAAAAAAAAAAATTGAAGGCAGAAATATTGGCCGGTACAGACTAAAATTGAGGCCAGTATGGCCGATATTTGGGCGGTACGAAACATATATGGTACCTGTACGGCAAATATCAGCCATATTGGTCAGTACAGTACGAGATTGAAAATAGTGGTTACAACCCGCCCATGTGGATCTTCTACACATTTGATTCCATTTGTCTTCCTTTTTTGACTTGCCTGCATATGGAAATATTGGGTATTTCTGTCTCCATGTTTAAACTAGTGCTGCTTTACTCTTTGGCACCATTTCAAATCATTCTGTACAAGTGAGAGCTCCAGTACCTTCTGTAGTTGTTTCATGGGTACCAAGTGATGGTCAGTGCTAGTTGATAAGTGTTATTTTTATGTGATTTTTATCACTATTTTATTTATGAAAAATATAATTTTCCTTTCAATATTATTGATTTTATTTTATTTCTATATATTTTTATTTATTTTCTTGGATTTGAAAAATGAGAAGATTTAATGCAAAAAGAGAGCATTTTAGTACAAAAGAAAAGACTACGAATACAGATCGATGAGAGACAGTGAGATCTGAAGAGAGCCGATGAGATTTAGGCAATGAGCATTGTCTCCTGAGAAGAAAAGAGATTTCTCTCACCCAAAAGCGAGAAGACTTACCTCTCGGTAAGCAATGAGACTAACGAACAGAAGGCGCAACCTCAATGGTTCTCTCATTGAGATAAATGACACTTATATTTAAACTTAAAAAGTCAACCTAAACGACATCACAGGCAACAACTAGAAAAAACGAGAGGAGTCTTTTGGTTCTCAATCAGGATGAAAACCAAAAGACTAGTCGCCCAATTTAGCTAACTAGAGCATTGCCGCCAAGTCTTCGTTAGTTGGCTAAAGAAAATTGAGGATTTCTCTTTGTGACTGGGCCGGTACAAGGAGTTCTCGAGCGAGAAGTGTTGAGAATGTTTGTGAATAGTTATAAGTAGAGATTGAAGTGAATTTGTGGGTCCCATTAAGAGTATTTTGAATTGTTTGGATGTGTGAAGTATGTTGAGTTGTTGACTTTTGAGTAGGTAGTTGAAAAATGTGTGGGTCCCATAAATATTATAGTGATTTTATTTTTAGTAATAAATATTATAATGATTTTATTATAGTGATTTTTTAATATTAATAAATATTTTAATGATTTTATTTTACTTTTATATATAATAATGATAAATATTATAATAATTTTATTTTTAATTTATATATAATAGTGATAAATATTATAATGATTTTATTTATATATATATATATAATAGTGATAAATATTATAGTAATGTTATTTTTTATTTATAGATATAATAATGATAAATATTATAGTAGAGTTTCTGTCGAGCTAGCTGTCGTTGACCGTGGAGAGGTGGTTTTTGTCGAACCAAGGAATACAGTCGGAAGCCTCGCACTCTCTCTCTCTCTCTCTCTCTCTCTATGGGCTTTGGTTTTTGTTGGAGAAAGGAGTGTTGAAATGCAGTGAGTCCAAATCTGCAGCATCTAAGGCATGATGGAGGAGATTGGGAGGCGATGGCCTTCGTTCGGCGACATCTACCACAACATGCAAAAAAATAAAATAAAATAAAAGACCAACGCCGCATAAAACAAATTTGAAGATGCAAACACGAAGACGAAGAGAAGATAGAAGATAGAGACAGAGAAGGAAAGGAGTTTGGTAACATTGCAAGACAAAAAAAAAAAATGCAAAAAAGGAAAGTGGAGGGAAAGTGCACCGTTTCCTTTGACGTTGCATGACATCCCAAGGTTTAGATTGCCAAAGGAGCCCTTCTCCTTCATGTACTGACTCAGATTTAACATGCAACCGAGAAATCCAAATAAAAACTCTCTCTTGAGAAAAAAATAAACTCCTGCAAAAATAAAATTTTAGAATTTTACCCTTTTCCTCAAAGGCAACGACAGAGAGGCAAGGAACAACAAGAAAATAACAAAAAAAAAAAAAAAAAAAGAGGAAAACATATGATTGGCGTCATTTCTTGAAGCTTCTTTAAGAGATCGGCGGTGAGCTTTTGCTCCATGCCTTTGGGTGTGTGAGCCAAAAAATAGAGAGAAACCGATTAGGGAGAGCAGAGGAGGCACGGAGGGAGAGCAGAAAAACTTCCTCTTGAGAAAAATGGAGAAAAAAATGCAGAGAAAAGAGAGGGGTCTGAGTTGAGAGAGAAAACTCGAGAGGGAGACTAAGATAGATAGGATTTGTATGGTCTAGGAAAAAAATGCAGAGAAAAGAGAGGGGTCTGAGTTGAGAGAGAAAACTCGAGAGGGAGACGAAGATAGATAGGATTTGTATGGTCTGGGAAAAAAATGCAGAGAAAAGAGAGGGGTTTGAGTTGAGAGAGAAAACTCGAGAGGGAGACGAAGAGAGATAGGATTTGTATGGTCTGGGAAAAAAATGCAGAGAAAAGAGAGGGGTCTGAGTTGAGAAAGAAAACTCGAGAGGGAGACGAAGAGAGATAGGATTTGTGGCGAAGAAAGGTAGGATTTGTGTGGTATGGGAAAAAAATATCACTGACACAACGATGTAAAGACTAAGAAGACGTTTGGATTCGTAAGTCATCTCAGTTCATCTCAGCTTATCTCAACTTATCTTATTACTATTTATTACTATTCAGTAACTTTAACTCACAAATCTCATTACTATTCATAACTCATCTCATTACTATCCACAATCCATCTCAACTCATCTTAGTTCATTTCAAATCATCTCAAATCATCTTCAAATCCAAACGTTTCCTAAAATATCTTTACATAAACATATACAAAACGTTAAAATAGAAGGATAAAAAAGATAAAACAAACAAAAAAGAGACCACATGCACGGAAGATAATAAAAATATTGTTCTATTCACGCTTATTATATATAATATAGATATATAATAGGAAATACTTCGTTTATAATGAAAAGGTTTTACGTACAAAGAAAACCAATTATATAATAACATCTAACAAGATTCAAGATTCTAGAGTTAATTCTATCAAAAAAAAAGATTCTAGAGTTAATGAAATTTGGATATTGATGCCATTGTACAGTGTCATCTATCAATCTAGCATGTCGAGCCAATAAATGAACAGCTTCATTTCCTTATCTTCCAACACGAGTCGCTTCATAATCCATGAACCGACGAAGAATAAGTTAGATTTACATAATCAAAGAATTTTGATATGTTAGACTAGAACCCCATGAGCGAATGACTTCAATAACCATTAATGAATCTCCTTCAAAAATCAAAGCAAAAAAACGCAAATGCATAATCACATATAGTCCTCTTAGAGCAGCCATAGGTTTAATCTCATCAACTTTAAAAACAACTTCCTTACTACACATAGCCAATAAAATTGTATCTTTATCATCGCATACAATCACCCGAAGACCCATAGTTCTAGAAGATATAAGAAAGGCACTATCAAAGTTAAGTTTATCTTTACCTTGTGGTGGTAGAATCCATGAGAACAAACAGTCTGTACATGCAAGCAAGTGATGAGATTTCACATTTACATAACTCTCAACATAATCAATACAATTATCCACAAATTCCATAACCACACATTCAAATTGTTGAAATCGACAATGATTTCTATATTTTCAAATATCTCACCCAACAGGTAAGAAATATTGGAACACACCCCAAATAATCTACCATCAATTGCCAAACCAAACTCCAAAAATCAGAAACAAAATCCAACATTAACATAACCTTGGGGCATTGAGCAAGCCAAACTCCCCATACTACTAGACATTGATAAAGAGCATGAATACAAGTTTCAGAAGTGGAAATACATTGTGCACAAAGATCCAGCTTAGTAGGAAAATTATCTTGACAAGCCCTACACCACAAATTCTTTACTTGATTCGACAATTTTAAATTTCAAAATTTCTTCTAGAACATAGAACTCCACAATGAGTTTGAACTTTCAGCAATAACCCCTTTACCTTTTAGATTCAACAATAAATTATAACTAGACTTTACCGAATACATATCATTTTTGGAATTTTTCCAAAGCAAATGATTCTCTTGAACTTGTGGGAGTAAAGGAACATTTAAAATCTGATCAACTTCAAAAGGAGAAGAATTTCATGTATTAAGGCATGATTCCAAGTTTTGGAAGGAATGTTGGCACCAGCATTTGGGACACCCACATGAACACATTGTTGATTGCCTACACTTAAATATACTTATTTCATTTGTTATTAAGCAAATGTCTTCACATGTTTGTACTAGTTGCCAATTAGGGGAATCCAACAGCTGCCTTTTCTTTCTAATGAATCCAATAATAATGTTCATTTCTTTAAAATCTATTTTAATTTGTGGGGCCCTGTCCCAATTCTCTCCACGAAATAATTTCAATTTCATGCAATATTTGCTTTGATCAAACATCTTATCCGAGACATACCACGATGAAATCATCAAACCAACAACATAATATGGTTTAAAAATGTGTAGAGTGGAATGGACTTTTTGGAGCTGCCTTGGGCCGAGTTGGTCTGCTATGGGTGGGTGGAAACTTCCTCAAGAAGTTTTTCCAAGGTGCCCAATATTTGTGGGCCTTAAATGGGCCTTAGACGAGTGGATTTCATTTTGGGGTTTAAAGAGGGTTTGGTTAGGGTTTAAGATGCTATCAAGCCCAAATATAATTTTTCTTGGCCCAATCGAGTTTTCAAGTTTTAAAGGATTGAATAATGATATCATAACATGAATTTGATTGGTTAATAGCAAGTGAACATGATTTAATTAAGTGATTAAACACTAAGCTAGAAACCAAATCCATTTAGGGTTTGAAGGCAAACTTTAGAGTTTGGAGAAACCGTTTAGAGTTTCGATTTCAACCAATTTTTTGGAGTTTCAATTAGAATTCAAGTATTTATGGTTTCACAAGGGTTAAAACCCTCTTTCGTTTGACACAATTTAGTTGTTGAATGGAATAATGTTTTGCTTAGGTGGCATGATCTCATACCTTGATTTCCTTCATATTTCCATCTCGTGATTCATATTGGTGCCATGTGTCTAATACTATTCAACAAATGTGGCTAAGATCTTACAAAGTGTCCAAACAAAATTTCTCTAACTTAATTTAGACATTTCATACTATGATTTTGAAAACACTGCACTTTGTGCTACTATCGAGGTTACTATTCACTTTGAAAAAGTAAAAAATAAACTTTGCACTAAATAATCATACTAACCTAATAGTCTTTTATCAAAATTTAACTCTGAAATGTCTCAAAATAATCAAAATGCATTTTTGAACAAACGCTTCGTCCGAAATTTGAAAATGAGTTTATTGCACTATAAAATCTTAAATATTCCACTGAGTCTAATGACGTAGATGCATTCTAGCACTTCTAACTATCTCAAATAAATAAAATCTTGCTTTTAGCACCATAATGAGTGGTAAGACTGACTAAACTGACAGACTAAAACCTACACAATTGGTCAATTTGTAAAAACTTACGGAGTTTTCACGAGAATCCTAAAACCTATAGAAATTCTATCATTAAATTTCAAGCTGACTGTTACAAGTTGGCCCAAGGCCCAATCTCAGTTTAGGTTCTCCATATTTGAAAAACCTCTTTCAAAAATTAAAAAAAGACAAAATCACCAATAACCTAGTGAGCTTCCCATTTTTGAACAATATTGTAAAAATAATTTAAAAAAAAACATAAATACAATGAGTAAATTACATACATTACAAAACTAAAGAGAAAAAAAATACATAATCATAAACACAATGTAAATAACAAAAACAAAAGAACTACCAAACAACTAGTACAATCACAAGTTCACAACCTTTGAACCACAACAATTACAATCACAATCACCACCAAACAACTACCTGTCCACCACAATCACAACGAACCTTAGCCAACTTCACCAAAGTCTTCAACCAAAGTATTTCTTCTGGGAGAATTATCTAAGAATTAGAGAGTTCAAAGAGCGTTATTCATACTTGGAGTTTAGCTTTTATACAAGATATTGGGGGTACATCTTGTACCCTGTGTCAGGAGTCTACGTCACACCCACAATTGTAAAAGTCATGGCCTTTAATGCGGCGGTGGCACCATCAATGCGGCCTGGCTCCCAAGGTGGCGTATCAATGGTAGGCGGTCGAAGCGATCACTTCTTGTCTCCATCATCAAAGAATGGAGGGTTGTCAATGTTCTCTGTTTACTTGCCAGCGTAGATCTTTTAATGTTAGGTATCACAGGTGGGTGTCAGGGTTGATGTGTCTCATCTGTCCCCCCACGGACCAGTTTCCTGGGTGATGTATCCCCTTCTTTTAATCTAGCTCATGGTTTGGGTTCTATTGGTCACCCTTGGCCCATAGAAGAGGAGCGACCATAACCAAAATAGGGTTCAGGGCCTTGCTTAGGCTCAACTCAGTGGGCCGAGATGGAAATACTCCTTTCCGTTACCCCTCATACCCCTTCCCGTTATGTCCCTCAATTCTTACCAAACGTGTACAGTGTGCATTCATCTATTTTCAAGGAAGTTTCGGCAGCACGTCTTTAACAAATTGATGTGCACTCGTGTGTGCATGTCTGGCTTCCCTCGTCTGGGTAATGGCTGACAATTCTCCTCCTGCATCGCTTTGTGCAGTGCATATTGAGGGACCTGCGCCCGGCCACACTCCCTTTCGCAGTGCGAATCAGTCTGTGGCTTGGGGATTTCCAATGGACGCGAGAGCCTATTTAAGTCCAACCCCCTTCTATTCTTGGTCTGTTTGCTTGCATTCTCTTGAAGCCTTGTATCCCTGTGTCCTTGCACTCCTGCTTCCTTGCTTTCTTCTCCTTTCCACCCCCTTTTAGCCAGCTTCTTCTACTTCCTTCCATGGCTCCCAAGAACTCTTCTCGTGCTACTCACCAGCGCTTCTGCCCTACTTGTCTGTATGAGTCCTTCGGGACTCCTAGGGGCATGATCCTAGGTTCATACTGAGTCCCAGCATTTAGAGTGGTTCAACTGGTGGTCGGAGGCTTCTACAACGATTTTGAGGCCACTGAGCGCCTCTTTTGGAGTCCCTAACTCTATCATTTTCGTAGTTCCCAAGGCTCGGCAAGGGGAGTGCCATGGACGTGGTGTTATAGCCCATTATATTTTCCAATGGAATGCGACTTACATTTTACCGAATGATTCGTGATGTGCTAGACTACCTCTATGCTCCTGCATAGCTCTACCCCAATGTGTGGAGGATTCTAGTGTGCGGTTGAATCGTTTGGGTCTAGGCGCTAAAGGAGATCGACCTAGAGCACCCGGATCTCATTGCCTGGGAATTCCTCCTCACCCACAGCCTCTTGAGGTAGAAAAGAAACACCTATAGTTTCGTTTGTGTCAAGGGCAAACGATTGCCCGTTTGGAGTTGCAATTTTCTCAAGTCAAAGATTGGACACAACAATTTTTCTTTGTATTCGGCAAGAGGTGGGAGTTCCCCTCAGGACAAACCACTCGGCGAGGGTTTCCCGCACGTGCCATCTAAGAGGTCATGAAGGAGGAGATCTAGCCAAAACCGAGTAAGGAGTTTCCTGCTAGACAAGGAGGTCCAGTCGAAACTAGTTAAAGAGAATAAGGCAAGGTTGGCGATTGTCTAATCTTGGGTGAAGTCACACTAATAGGATGTTTACACTGACGCGCTGTTGGATGAAGTTATCATCGGGCAATACCTGGCACCCCTAGGGGGTGATCACTACAATGATTGTCGTATCCCCATGCCGCCCACAGCCTGCTAGGATCATAAGAGTTCCCTGAGCCCGCTACTGGAGGGGAAGGGGAAGAAGCTTCTAGCCGAGGGTTCTGGGGGCAGCAACTCTGATTCTGCTCCGCCACCCTTCCTGGACAACCTTCCAGTGCTCCCATTGTCCTTCATTGGCCGAGACCATTTTTCGGCCACTGTGGGGGTTGATGCATCCATCCCGACATCTTCTTATTCCAAGACCACGCGACTCTTCACCCCACCAAGCAATACGAGTGTCGCGGGCATGTCCTAGGGGGTTTAGGTCACGTCCAGGATGGCTGAAGTTCCTCGGTCAGTGATACCCCTCCGGTTTCTCAGGTCGTGTCTTCTCCTACTGTGCCAGGCAATCACCTGGGCTGAGGAGGAGCTTAAGCCGTAGTTCTGCTATGCTCTCTTGGAGCCCGCCCCCATGGAGTCCAAGATTGTTGTTCCGCCGCTTGAAATCGACAGAGGGCGAGGGGTTCCCAACTACCAACGAGTAGGTATAAGCAAACAAGGGTGAGGATGCCTTCAATCTTGGAGATGATAGGGTCTCTATCCCTGAGTCCCCCTTTGATTATTCTCTAGAGCATGAAGTCGCCTCGATGGAGGTGGGCCCCCCGACTGTGGTTGGGGCCTTGGACACCCTTTCGGTGGGAGGGGTGAGCTCAATGCTAGAGTCAGCAACTGAGGAAGTGGTCCTCAAGGAGGGCAAGGTTCTTTTGGCCATGCCCGAGGAAGGGGCTGGGGTGGTGGCAGGGAGTTTAAGGAGGTTTTAGGGGGCCGCCCGAGGCTCAGGCCCTGGCGGTGGTGGCACTAGAGGTTAGGGAGGTCTCGAGGGTCCCGCCCGAGACTAAGGCTAAGGTGGTGGTGGTACTAGAGGCCAGGGAGGGCTTGGGGGTCCTGCCCAAGACTGAGGGTGAGGTAGTGGTGGCACTAGAGGTTGGGAGGTCCCCAAGGAACTAGTGGCGGAAGAGGGAGTGGAGATCGTCGTGGTTTCCCTAGAGGCCGAGGTCAAACCGAGTATTGAGAACATTTGGTCCCTAGCTTAAGGGGACAGGAGATAGATGATAGCTTTGGCCACATGGGGTCATCTCATGAGGCAAACGGGAGTGAAGCTCCACGAGCCAAGTCTGGGTTTGAGAGAGCCCGTGCCAAGTCCACCTAAGGGATTTTTGATAAGCTCAAGGCCTTTTTCTCTGGGGTAAGTTTTGGCATACCCTTTCTCTTTTCTCCCTTCTATGTCCTTCTCTTGTTGTCGACTCAGCTTGTTCCCTTGACAGGGGGTGGAGCAATTGGCAACCTTCATCATTGATGATCGGGGAGCTCTAAAGGAGTAAAACCAGGCACTTCGCTCTTTGGCCAACTTGGTTCGGCGGCATGCCTAACAGGTGAGCAAGGAGAAAGAAGAGCTGAAGGAGACCCTCGTCAAGATGGACTTCAACAGTCGACAAAGGTATAAGAGGATTGCCCCGCTTTGTTAGTAACGGGCCCAAGTTAAGTCCAACCTTGCCAAGTTATGGGAAAAGGCCGGCCAGCACCGCCTCTAGGTTGCGCTTTGTGGGGAAGTGCGGCCAACTTGCAGGGCTTGTTGGAACGCCGGGTAGAGGCATTTGACGAGCAAAAGAAGTTAGTGGGGGAACTTTAGGAAGAGAATTCAAAGTTAAAGAAACAGCATGATTTGGACACTAGGTTATACGACTGGCTTTAGAATAATTTTCTAAACCTCTCCGACTACTTGACTAGCAAGTCGACGCTCCTCAAGTCTCGGACCAAAAATGTGAGGGACCAAGAGGTCAAGGTTGCCCTAGCCCGGGCCACGATGCAAACAGCAAACATAGAAGTAGCAGACGGAGGAGTTGGAGGCTAAGCTGGCCAAGACGGAGCGTCAGTTGGCTGCTCACGATTTCGTTATCAAGGACCTGAAGTTAGACTTGGCTGACATCCCATATATTGTCACTCATTGGATAGCCAATTGTCGTTGGCCAAGCTTGTCCACAAATGAGCCTAGTCCTACATTTATACGGAGGGTCTGGAGAGGATGCGAGACCATGTGCTGGTGAACCCAAAGGATGATCTGAGGTCTCTTAACCTGTTGTCTCTCCTCCGGACCTAGCAACTTTGAAGCACAACACCTCTATAGGTAAGGATTTGATGTCGGATGCCTTCGTGGACGACCCTGTTGGCTGATGTTCATTCTTGTTTCCTTGAATTTTATTCTTTATTCTTTGTGTAAAGAGATACTGTAAAGGAATTCTTTTTTTGTATATGTATACTTTAATTGTGCAATATATGTATTGATAACGTTCTCTCTTTGGCAGCTCTTTATCTCTTTTTCTTTTCCCTTTTATTTATCGTTGCCGAGTGTGAGAGGTTGGGATTTAGTGGGGTGTCGACATGGTGAGAAGTGAACTGACTTCCCCCCCACTCATTAAGAGCTAACATGGTAGTTCTCTTCGTTTCTGTACTTGTCATGACCTCGCTATGGGAGTGGTCGGGCAGCAAAAATGGCTAAACCCTCCTACCACCTCTCCTTGGGATGGTAGTGCGGCCAGACAATCAAAAGACTAGACCCGCCATGACTCTGCTGTGATAAAGGTCATGATCTGTCTTTTGTTTGGAAGAGGTCGATAACCATGCTAAGACAAACTAAATCGGTTAACGTAGTAAATCCAAACTATAGATACGAAACTTGCAAACCTAAATTGCCTGAATTGCTTGGTGAAGGTCTGAGGCATGTTGTGGCCTAGCCGTGAGAGAGGTCAGGCTGCCAGAAGGCTGAACCTGCCTGTAGTTTATCAACATGAAGGCTGAGTAGTTGGGCAGCCTAGGCTGAACACGCGCTTCACCGTGAGGGAGGTCGGGTCAATTGAAAGGCTGGACCCGCCTATTGACGCTCACAATGAAGGTAAGTAGTTGGACAGCCTGGGGCTTGGACCTGCACTTTGTCGTGAGGGAGGTCTGGCAATCGAAATGCTAGACCAGCCTCTTGCCCCCAATGAAAAGGTAAGTAGTCGGGAAGTAAGGGCTGGACTCGTGCTTTGTCGTGAGGGAGGTCGGGCAGTCGAAAGGCTAGACTCGCTTGTTGACGCTCATAAGGAAAGTAAGTAGTTGGGCAGCCAAGGGATGAACCCACGCTTCACCATGAGGGAGGTTGGGCAGTCGAAAGGCTAGACTCATCTGCTGACGCTTATAGGAAAGGTAAGTAGTCAAGCAGCCAAAGACTAGACCCATGCTTCGTCGTGAGAGAGGTTTGGCAATCGAAAGACTGGACCCGCTTGTTGACACTCATGAGGAAGGTAAGTTGTTAGGCAGCCTGGGGACTAGATTCGATATTTGCTGTGAGGGAGGTTGGGCAGTTGAAAGTCTAGAATTGCTTGTTAACGCTCACGTGGAAGGTAAGTAGTCGAGCCACCTAGGGGCTCTACTCGATCTTTGTCGTGAGAGAGGTCGAGTAGTTGAAAGGCTAGAACTGTTTGTTGATGCTCACAAGGAAGGTAATTAGTCGAGCCACCTAAGGGTTAGATCCGTGCTTCGGCGTAAGGGACGTTGGGCAGTCAAAAGGCTGGACTTGCCTATTGATGCTCACAGGGATGGTAAGTACTCCAGCAGCCAATGACTAGTTCTGCACTTCGCCATGAAAGAGGTTGAGTCAATCAAAAGGCTAGACCAACCTCTTGACCCCCAACGGGAAGGTAAGTAGTCAAGCAACCAAGGGATGGACCCACGCTTTGCCACGAGGGAGGTCGAGCACTTGAAAGGTTGGACCTGCCTGTTGACTCTCATTGGAAAGGTATGTAGTTAGGTCGCCTGGGGGCTGGACCTGCGCTTTACATGAGGAACGTTGGGTAGTCGAAATGCTGGACCCTCCTCTTAACGCTCATGGTGAAGGTAAGTAGTGGGGCAACCTGGGAGCTGGACTCACGCTTCACCATGAGGGTAGTCAAGTCAGTCGAAAGGCTGGACTCGCCTCTTGACCCCAAATGGGAAGGTAAGTAGTGGGGCAGTCAAGGGTGGACCCACGTTTTGCCATGAGGGTGGTTGGACAATTGAGAGGTTGGACCTGCCTCTTGACCCCTAACATGAAGGTAACTAGTAGGGCAACCAAGGGGTGGACCCATGCTTCACAATGAGGGAGGTCGGGCAGTCAAAAGGCTGGACCTGCCTGTTGATGCTCACAGGGAAGGTAAGTAGTCGGGTAGCCAAGGGCTAGACCAATCTCTTAACCCCCAACAGAATGTAAGTAGTTGAGCAGCCCAGGGCTGGACCCGCATTTTGCCTTGAGGGAGTTCAGGTAGTTGAAAAGCTGGACCCTCATGTTGACGCTCACGAGGAAGCTAAGTAGTCAGGTAGCCAAAGGCTGGACCTACTGTTAGCCGTTAAGAAGGTAGGGTAGTCAAAAGGTTGGACCTGCCTGTTAAAGCTCACGGGGAAGGTAAGTAGTGGTGTAGGCTAGGGCTAGACCCACTCTTCGCCATGGGAGAGGTCGGGCAATCGAAATGATGGACCCTCCTATTGCCACTCACAAGGAAGCTAAAGTTGTCAGGCTTCCTGTGGGCTAGACTCGTGCTTTGCCATGAAGGAGCTCGGGCAGTCAAAAGGCTAGCCCCATCTGTTGATGATCACGAGGAAGGTAAGTAGTCAGGCAACCTAAGGGCTGGACTAGCACTTCGCCTTAAGGGACATCAGGCTGTTGAAAGCCCAGACCTACTTGATGACACTCAAGGCGAAAGTGCGTAGTCGGGCCACATGAGGGCTGGACCCACTCTTCGCCATGAGAGAGGTCGGGCAATTGAAAGGCTAGACCCACTAGTTAATGCTCACAGGAAGAGTAAGTAGTCGGACAACCAAGAGCTAGACATGTGCTTCATCGTGAGGGAGGTCTAGTCAGTCGAAAGGCTGGACTCGCCTTTTGACCACTAAGGGGAAGGTTAGTAGTTGGGTAGCAAAGGGTTGGGCCAATGCTTCGCCGTCAGGGAGGTCTAGTTAATCAAAAGGCTGGACCCACCTTTTAACCACTAAGGGGATGGTTAGTAGTTGGGCAGCAAAGGGTTGGGCCCTTGCTTCGCCGTCAGGGAGGTCTGGAAGCAAAAAATCAGGACATGCTTGTTGACGCTCAGAGGGAAGGTAAGTAGTCGGGTCGCTTGAGGGCTTGACCTGCCCAATTGACCCCCAAGGGGAAGGTAAGTAATCGGGCAGCAAAAGGCTAGACTTGTTATGAGCGAGGTCAGGCAGTTGGAAAGACTAGACCACCTATTGTTGCTCACGGGAAAGGAAAGTAGTAGGGCTGCTTAGGGACTAGACCTGCGCTTCGATGTGAGGGAGTTCGGGCATTCGAAAGGCTGGACCAGCTTGTAAATGCTCCCAGGGAAGGTAAGTAATTGAACTCCGATATTAAAATACTGAGTACCTCCAACTCAGACTCTAAATTTCGACTTCTCTAACTTCATCCGAGTCGAAGCTAAAGCGAATGTCAGTCGGAGTCAGAGCCGAAGCAAAAGCGAGTGCCAATCGAAGTCAGAGCTGGCAAAAGATTTGCCCACCCCTGTCATTTACCCTCCAATGGAAAGTAAACCAAATTTATATTAGGAAAAATGATATATGAACTTTAAATATATAAATTTTGCTTTGGTCTTTTATAAAAAAGTAATATTAATTATAAAAAATGTGAAAATTTTACTTTTTATTAGTGAGGTCCATATTTTTATAAAAAGACTTGGATAAATTTCGTGCATTTGGAATTTAGATTTAGAATTACTAAAGTCATAAGTTTGGTTTGGATAGTGAAACCATCTCAACTTATATAATTTAATCATACAACTTTCTTAAATTTTTAAACAAAATAAAATAATTAATTCAACTTTTATAAATTTTAAAATAAAATTAATATTTAAATAAAAAATTATTTAACTTTCAACTTTGAATTAAATTTCATCTAAACTCAATATCTAAACCATTAAAAAAAATTCCAACTTTTGGGCTTGTGTTGAATAGCCCCGCGCATAGTGGCAGCAATTGTGCGAAATGGCCGGAGTTTGGTTTTGATGTTGGCGTACGAATGCGTTTCACAAGAATGGATTTCTCTAGGGTGACGGTTGCTGGAAAGGTGAGTCAACTCGTCGAGTTTTATTTGTCTTATTTATTTATTTTTATACAGTCTTTGGCCTTATTTGGATTAATAACTCATTTTAACTATTCTTATTTTATTATTATAATTTTTTTAAATTTTTAAATAATAATAATAATATTAAAAATAATATTTTATTTAATTAATTTAAAATTATCTCAACTGAATCCAAATGGAGACTTATTTATTTACTAGCGGTTGGGTAATGTGCGAGGCACATTTGCCCGGTTAAAAAACAACTTATTTTGTAAAATATAAATATGTTTTGGATTAAAAAAAAATATATAATCATAAGTAAAATAAGTAGTATATAGAGAATTTTTTATGAACTCAATTTCTACACCTAACAAGTGAAAAGAGATGTGGAGAATTTTTGTGATAGTGATAGTACTTCATTGCATAAATCGAAGCAATCCAACCGAAGAAAAAAAAAGAAGAAGTGGTAAAATGAAGGGTTGGATTTAAATCTTAAAAATTTTAATGTACCAGCAGCAGCCTCGTCCTTTAAAAAACAACACACGTAGACATCATATCCTTAGATATGATTTGGATCGATGTATTAATAGTAGTGACATGGTTTGTGAATAGTAATATATAAAATTATTTGGATTAAGATGTTTTATTTGATTTTAGAAAATGAGAGAAAAAAAGTTAAAATAAAAATATTATAAAAGTTAAAATATTATTGGGAAGAGATAGATTGTCAATTCCCTCTTGACTCAATGATGTTGTAAATTTTTTATTTTTTTAAAAATATTTATGATGATTAAAAAAATACATGAAAAAAAGAAAAAAAAAATAGAAAAATGAAATACACATTCATGACATATTTTCAGGTTACTTTTTTATTAGTTGTAGCAATTCTCTTTAGTTAATTAAGAATATTATCATATTTAAATTATGTTAAAACTTTAATTATTTATATAGTTATATTTTTTTAAAAATATTTAACAAAATTTTATTATTTATTTCAAATATTAAAATAGTCTAATGTATAAAAATAAAATTATTATTTATTTTTGTTCATCATTTATTATGAAATTTAAATTATATTAAAAATTCAAATTAATTAGATAGTTTTTTTCTCTTAAAAATGTACAGTAAAATTTCATCATTTATTTAATGATAAAAAATTAGTATTTTATAAATTAAAATTGATTTTTAGTGTATGATATAATAAACAGTAATAGGATATGCGAAAAAAACATGCGAAGAAAAAAAAATAGCTTCTTTATTGATCATTTAAAACTCAAAAATCAATATTTTTTTCACTTTTTATTTCTTCCTCTCTCTCATTCCCTACGCATGATTGCGGTATTACGTCGCACATTGACATTCACACGGACAAAAAAAAATCTATACTATTCATCATACTGTCGATGAACAGTAATAAGATATGAAAAAAAAAAAAAGCAGCTGATTTAGATTGTGTATGATATAATAAACAGTCATAGGATATGCGAAAAAAACATGCGAAGAAAAAAAAAACAGTTTCTTCATTGATTATTTAAAACTCAAAAATCAATATTTTTTTTACTTTTTCTTTCTTCCTCTCTCTCATTCCCTACGCACGATTGCGGTATTACGTCGCACATTGGCATTCATAGGAGAAAAAAAAATTACTGTTCATTACTGTTCATCATATTGTCGATGAACAGTAATAAGATATGAAAAAAATATATATATATAGTTATACTTTTTTAAAAATATTTAACAGTTTCTTCATTGATTATTTAAAACTAAAAAATTAATATTTTTTCTATTTTTTCTTTCTTCCTCTCTCTCATTCCCTACGCATGATTACGGTATCACGTCACACATTAGCATTTACACAAAAAAAAAAAAATACTGTTCATTATACTGTCGATAAACAGTTATAAGATATGAATAAAAAAAAAATTAAAAAAAAATTAAAAAAAAAAAAAAAAAAAAAAAACACGGTTGACTTAGATTTACTGTTTATTACTGTTCATGATGAACAGTAATAAATAGTAACGTGATGAACAGTAATGAACAATAACGTTATAGCGACTTTTAAGTACAAAAACTCTATATGCAAACGGGGTGGTGCAGTCGCCATGCAAACGGCTGACGTGGAAAATTGAAAACGGCGTCGTTTTCAATTTTCCACGTTTTCGCCGTTTGCATTTTCGTTTTCCCCCCATTCCCATTTCTCCCTCCTTCCCGCTTTCGAGTCTGAGATCCCCAATCCTCCTTCCCGCTTTCGAGTCTGAGATCCCCAATCCCCCTTTCCATCTCCGTTTCTCACCGCAGCAATCGAAGACCCTTCCATCTCCGTTTCTCACCGCAGCAATCGAAGACCCCATCTCCGTTTCTCACCCCACCAATCGAAGACCACCGGTGCCCTTCCTCTCTGTTTCTCACCCCACCAGTCGAAGCCCACCGGCACACAAAAACTCTAGCCCATCGTCTCTGTGTCGCGGCGAGGCGAAGATCCAGCTCCAGAATCCCACCCGCGCCCTTCCACTCTAGCCCATTCCTCTGTGTCGCGACGCGGAAGCCCATCCCCTTCATCCCGAAACCCTAACCCAAACCCAGCCCATCTCCTTCATCCCGAAACACTAACCCTAACCAGCCAATATCCCTCATCTCGAAACCCTAGCCCTAACCCAGCCAACCCGAACCCTAACCCTAACCCTAACCAGCCCCTTTCCCTCATCCCGAAACCCTAGCCGTGACCCAGCTCATTAAGGAAGAAGGAAGAGAGTCGCCCCTGTCCGGTCCAGGTTGAAGGCAGGTTCAAATTTGTTCTGGCCTTTTGATATATTCTCATTGTAAACAAAAACTCCCAAGGTAGCTAAAACAGGTATGTTTTTTTTTTGTGTGTGTGTGTGTGTGTGATGTTAAGAAACGCCAATTTGAAGTTGGAAACAATAGTGTTCTGTTCAAAGTGGGGTTATCACCTTCAGGGACCATGCAGATTTACATGTTTAATATTAGCAAGTAGAGAACCATATTTTCTAACTGCAAAACATCTCTAGCACCAATCATACTATTGGTTTTGAGCACTAAGCTGTGGCAATAATGTGTTTCCAGTTTAACAAGACTTTGAGTAGCACACTGTAAATCACTGGTTGCATTCTCGTGGAACACCATTCTTAACATGTGATACTTTTTATGTGAGAATATAATCTACCAAAGGTTCCCTTTGAAGTGGAATTCACATTTGAAGAAGTTGAGAAACAAATCTGTTCATCAGACTACATTGGAAAGTATACCTAACCGAATTTGCTTCAAGAAGATGTCATGGCCTCATATTAAAAAAAAAAAAGTTTCCATGGAATGTTTGCTTGCCGATACATAGCTGCAATTGTACTTACAAGTTAGATTTCAAATATATGGATGACTTTTACCTAGTTGATGGGAATTTGATTTATAAAGTTTTGAGCAAAATACTGCATGTATTATGAATTGTTTAGTTTTAGATGTTTATCAACTAGAAATTGAATATGTTCATGGGTTGTTCAGCACTCTGCATCTGCACAATTAGATTCTTCTGCAGGTGCAGAGTGGTTTGAGAAACTTTTTTCAGTTTTGGTTGTAGGAAAAGACTAGAGGCATGATTGCTGGTTGCTATGATACTAGACCCTCAAACCACTCTTAAGGCATTCCAATTTTATTTTATTTGGTATGCTTTTATAATCAGTGCATGAGGGGAATCTCTGTCCTTTTGCCTCTTGTTTTAGTGTTGGAAAAGACTCTGTTTGACTTGTTGCCACTGCTTTTAGAAACAAGAATCCATTGAATGGTTAAGAACTCCATAAAAGTCATGTGACAGAATGGAGGGAATTTTATTTCAAATAAGAAGGGTCGTGCTTTTTTTTTCAGTGCTTCCCTGTATGTGTGTCTTTTTTATATGTGTGGCTTTCTGTAATTAGTTATTTAGGTTCATGTTAGAATGTCGTCGTCATCACTGTCTTCTTCATCCGTTGGCAAACGTACTGCGGCAAAGCCCTTGTGCTTCTGTGACGTTGAAGCTAATTTGAGATACTCAAATACTAAGGCAAATCCTGGACGACCCTTCTTAGGGTGTTCAAAGTACAACACGAAGGTAGCTACAGGACTTACTTTTTGATATAAGTACAATGAATTGATTAATATTACGTATCTAACATTTGAATTGATTTTCTGTGCAAATATTAGGGATTACCACACTGTAATTATTTCAAGTGGGTAGATAGTGAGCAAGACATAAAGCTAGAAGAAAGAAAAAATTTAGTGTCAAGGAAAACCGAGGAAGAGCTCCAAAAGAGACTCAGCGATATCGAAAATAAAGTAACTGAGCTCCTTAAGATAGTGGATGACATCAAGAAGATAGAGTTGGTGCTATATAGTATATCGGAGGAGATCCGGAAAAAGGAGTCGGTGCTTCTTGAGAGAGAAGCTGCCCTAAGGCGTTCACGCATGTTATCCCGTCTGTACTTTGGTGTTTTTGTAATTATTTTTTGCTATTTATACCTTTGGTAGTGGTTTATGTTACATTTAAATATTCGGAAGTTGTAGGTTAAGTGTTATTAGTTATTTACTGTTATATATTACTTATTTAGTGCTGTAAATCTTTAGTTTAAATCTTTAGTTTAAGTGTTATTAGTTGTTAACTGTTATTAGTTATCTACAAAACTGATTTATTAGTTAAGTATTATTTAAGGTGTTATAAGTTATTTAATTTGTATAATTAGATTTGTATAATTAATATAAGGTGTTATAAGTTATTTAATTTTTTTGAAGTTAAATTATTCTCAAATTTAGTTGTTTTTTTTTTATATTATTTAAAGAACTGTAATTATTTCCCGATTCTCTTGTCTTGGAGATCCATGCTCATGACAGTGAGTTTGCATAGACAGTGAGTTTGCATAGATAGATCAAGCTCCATGGCAAGGACATTCGAAAGTGAAGAATGATAGCAATTTCATTCACGTCATTTGAGAAAAAGTGAAGAATACCTAAAACAATCCTTACACTTCATTAGCAATGTACGTGAATGACCATTTGCCAATTGAAAATGCCACCTGCACTGGTTGGCCAACTACTAAATAAATACAACCAACGCAAATCTGCAGCAACTAAAGAAAGTTCTCCAATTGACCATTTGGCAATTAGGGACTTGCTCAAATCTTGGAACTCTACTAATATTAATATAAGTAACAATAAAAATCTGCACACCCATTCAAAAATAATGTGAAATAGTATCACTTTTGAAGCTATGTGAATATAACAAGATTACACAAAATTTAATCACCAACCTTCATACTTACAAGATAAAAATCTGCACACCCATCCAAAAATAATGTGAAATAGTATCACTTTTGAAGCTAGGTGAATATAACAAGATTACACAAAATTTAATCACCAACCTTCATACTTACAAGATAAAAATCTGCACACCCATCCAAAAATAATGTGAAATAGTATCACCTCTTAAGCTATGTGAATATAACAAAATTACACAAAATTTAATCACCAACCTTCATACTTACAAGATAAAAATCAAAATACTTAGTCAATACATTTATACCTTCCTTCTTACAAAATACTTACAAAAACTCATCAAATAACACCAACCTACATTTCTTCTTACAAAATAAATACAAGTCGATGCCACCATAAGACACACGTGGGAAACCTTGATTATTCTTATTCCCGCAATCCTCATTCCCAAGAGCAACATGGCTCAACTCAAAAGTTCTGGATGTCCCATTGCAGCTCGCATAGAACCCCATCTAGAATTAGGATCACATCTAGCAAACTCAATCCTTTTCCAAGGCATTTCTGTAATCAAGCCATTTATCATCATAAAATAAAATTATTGACTTCTTTTTAGCACCAAAAACTAAGGCTGCGTTGTACAGAACATGAATTGATCAACTTAATGTAACTTGGAGTAATTAATGCTAACACTCCACCAAAATCAAATTACATAAAATGCCTACGTGGAGAAACTCAAAGTAACCAAGTCCATCACTTGAGTTCACTCATGGATTCTCTACACCATCAAAAGCACTCCTACTGGAAAATATACTATATAGTCTTGGATCAAGAAGAGAAAATCTTGATAAAAAGCATGACTACTGAGCCTACACCAAGCAACAATCCAGATGGTATCACAACAATTCTTTTTAAAATTCTTTTTTAAAAATCCTACGGCACCAAGTTATTACACTCAGAAGCCTCTATGAAGTTATTAAAATTCTTTTTAATAACTACTACACTACACCAAGCAACAATCAAGAGCAATTGATTTTTGATATGGCTCATAAATTACATTGTAATACCTTGTGTATCTTATAAAGCTTGCAGAGTCACTAATGGTCAACTTCTTGCACTGGTTGTGATCCATCACAATCCAGGGAGGTCCGGTCGTGCGCCATTGAACCCAAAAAAATCTGTTATGATCAATATGAAAATATGAATGCCATTTAAATATTACAATTAAATTGTGTAGAGTTTAGAAGCATTACACTTTCTTGGCTACCCATCACTGTTTCTCGGTGTTCGATTCCACTACTGTGAACTACTGAGCTGTCTATAACAGTCTGTTTATAAATAACAAAATACTTAGTAAATTGTAAAGGGATGAAAAGTTACCATTTCAACTTACGAAAATAATTGTTTGGCTTATAAATAGAGGTATTTTTGATACCTGCACTTCTCCAGGGTAGGTGATATCCACTTCTGATTGCCCAAATAAATTCCTGCGCGTGCCAATGGCTAGTGTATCTCCAACATTGGAACTCACATCTCCCTAACAATAACGTAACAATTAAAGAAACTTTTTCTAAGTTTACATTATAAAAGTACAAGACATTCACACGTTAAAGGAATCAAATAAATATTTTTAATTCTCCCAATGTTAAAACATTCACCTGTTTGGCTTTCCCTCTGGCTTGGGCTTTCTTTTGTTTGGCTTTCACCTTTCGTATGTCTGTCTCCATCCTGGATGCTCTTCTCAGAGATGGGGGTCTTCCTTTCCCTCTGACAACAAGTGGACTCTTGACTTGTTGTGAACCAGCAACTGCAGTTGTGTCCAGTGTCATGTAACCAGCATTCGAGTCTGTTATGGGCAAAGAACTGATTAAATATGACATCATTAAACAACAAAAAATTAAGTAATTTTCTTTCTTCATTCATAAGTAGGAATTAAGTACTTATAAAGAAGTAAACAAGATAAATAGACTTTAAACCTGTTTGGGTCAAAGATCTGTTGCGTGTTTGCTCGCGATAACATTCAGTCATCTCATGTATCCTCTTCTTTGCATCATCGAATTGCTCTTTAGAATCCGCCGCATATGTAATCATCCCATAACACATATTCAACAAAATGGAATATCTATTACCATTAGGCCTCTGATCCCCTGCGTCATAGCTACTGCGGATTAACGTGTATCGCCTCTTGATGTCCTTTCTCCATCGGTCTAAAATGTACCGATTTGGCAATGATTTTATACCGTTACATTTGAATACAGCCAAAATATGCCTACACAGTATCCCCCTCATCTGAAACAACCCACATGAACACTTAGCATTGCAGTCTTCTTCATTAAAGTCCACTGAATATGTAACCATTTTACTGAACTCCTCAATACGAATTTCGTCTTCTACCAAATAACTCTTCATTACACCATCTGATGTACGTAGACATGGATCCAAATCAAGCACACCTATTACTTGCTGCTGCACTTCTCTAAATTTAGCGTTAGTATACAACTCTTGGAATTTCTTTTCAATTGGAGATCTCGATACACAGGGAATGACCTGGGTAAATGATTGGAATTCTGCATGATTTTCATTCTCAATTTTCTTCTTCAGCGCACTGTCAAACTGGTCGACAAACTCCTTCAAGTTTGTTTTTGAATGCACATAACCATCAAAAAAAGCATTCATACTCTCGCTGCGTTGGGTTGTACTCATTCCAGCCCAAAAGTGCTCTTTCAGGAAAACCGGTACCCAATGCTCACGTTCTACATATAAACTTTTCAACCATGGATTCTCATGTAAGTCATATGTGTTAAGAAACTCGGCCCAACATTTCTCAAACTCCTCAATAGTTTGTGTGTCGTACACACATTTCATTAGTTGAATTTTCAGCCCACTTCTGTATGCAGCATATGACCCAAGCTTCTCAGGTACTTTCTTCAGTATATGCCATAGGCATAATCTATGTCGAGTTTCTGGAAAGACAGTAGCAATTGCATTTTTCATTGCTCTGTCTTGATCAGTAATAATAGCCTTTGGAGCTATACCATCCATACACTGCAACCAGGTTTGAAATAACCATGTAAAAGTCTCAGTGTCCTCACTGGAAATTAACCCAGCTCCCAAAAGAATCGACTGCCCGTGATGGTTTACACCAACAAATGGTGCAAATGGCATCCCATACCTATTCGTCAGGTATGTGGTGTCGAATGTAACTACGTCACCAAAATACTGGTAGGCTGCCCGACTACGTGGATCTGCCCAAAAAACATTTTTTAACCTTCCTTCATCGTCTAAATCCATCAATGAAAAAAATCCATTATTCTTGTACTGCATCCTCATAAAATAATCTTGAAGTGCTCCAGCACCACCTGCGCCAAGTCGTAGATGTCGTGCTTTGTCGATGTAATTGCGACAATCCTTTTCTAAAAATGGCAAGTTCTCAAAGCCACCTGCGCCAACGACAAGAGAGCCGTAACTCTTATTCAGTCGGATCCCAGCTAAATCGTTTGTGTCTAGGACTCTTTTAACAGAGTCACTCACTTCTCTGTTACATCGAAAGAAGCGGGATTTCATTGGGCTCAGACCGTGATTATGTGTATTATGGACTGTTGTCAACCGCATCTTTCCCTCAACTCTTAAGGCATTAATCATTGCCTTACAGTCCGTTTTTCCCGTCGGACGTGGGTTGGCAAGATTAGAACTCTTATTTCGGGCCTTCCCTCCCCGTGCACAACCAAGGGTGACATATCTGACACTCTGATCCTCTGACCTCTCACTCCTTTGTGTCATCACCCCAAATCCATATTTTTTACCATAATGCTTATAATAGCTGAACAACTCTTCAAATGAATTGAACTCCATCCCCGACTTTGGTTCCTCAACGATATCATCACCATCCGACGATGGCACTACCTGAGGTGTACCGGTAGTGCCATCGTCAGTTGGTGTACCGGTAGTGCCATCGTCAGTTTCCCGTTCATCTGGTCTAGCAGAAGTACATGGCGCTTCAGTTTGCAGACAATCGGGTCTATCTTCTTCAGTACCAACAGTACCAACTTCTGCGCTCGTTCTAGAGCTTGTACCGATAAATGGCCTCAGAGGTCCCATCCCAAATTGAAATGGGTAACCAACGTTTAGCTTAAAACAAAAAAACTAAAACATTTAATTTGTTTAAAAAATTATTATCTTATAACTAAAAAACAATAAAGGAGTTGAAAAATCACCTGCATGTTGCTTGGATTATTGGTCCTATCTGGATATGGCAAGAAAGCTGGTGGCCATGCAGGCACTGGTCCAAAATAACCGTGCATGTAATTTTGATAGTTTAGTATACCAGTTTGAGGGATGTCCTAACAAAATAATAATAATATTAATAATTATAATGTTAAACATAAAGTAACAATTAATTTTCTTAATTATGAAACAACATACTGAATTTGACGGATTTGAGTTAGATGGTGTTAGCGGAAATTGGTGTTCTTCTCCTTTTCCCATGCCCTGTACAAGTTGTTCAATATCCAAGATCAGTCTTTGATAAGTTATCAAGAAAATTATTTCAATCAACCAGAAGACTAATATTGTACATACTGCTTTCAACAAAAAAAAAAATGATAAAAATATTAGCATGAAATATTTTTATCATCAATATTAGCATCAACCAAAAGACTAAGTTGTTCAATATTAGCATCAAATACTGTTTATACATGATGGAGATGATTGATGCCTTTCTTCTCAACTAAATTTTGAGAAGTTGTAAAATCAATTTTAGAATTTAAGGTACCACATTATAATTTTTTTAATAACAATTACATTGACCATTGGAATTCTGCAACACAAATTATATGTATGGATGATGGAGTTGCACACGTGGGAATCAATGGAGGGACAAATTTGACTCGTATAACACGAACATCCAAAATCTCGTCTCATAATCCATTAAGGAAACATTAAATTCAAAGATATCATTTGACTCCCAAAGGTAGTCACAGCCACTCATTGACTTTTCTCTCCAAATTGGGATCAGTGATTAGTTATTCTATTTCCATCTCCTTAATTAATAATCTTAAGCTCCTCCAAAAATAAATCTGGGCCTCCTTTTTCCGGCATTTATTATCAGTGTATTTCATCTCCAGCTCATATTATGATAGAGTTGGTTTTGTTTCTTTTGCATGATGCTTTAATTTGGATTTTTCTATAGAAAATATAATCCCCAAGTAAAATGCAGAAAACAATTTCATACACAAAATTATTGATGTTTCCTGTTGTATATTTAACGACAACTAAACCATAATATTTAAACCACAATATTAATATTTAACCACTAAATTAATTGTTCAGCTAACAAATTTTCACATAAACAACTCTATGCAATGCAAAAATTTTGAATTTAACAATATCAAATCTAAATCATAACAGGTTGTGTAAGGAAAAAATTAACTAAATTACAACAGAAAAAAATCACCTAAATCATAACGTGCTGTGAACAAAAAAACTAATTTATGGAAGAAAAAAATCACCTAAATCATAACGTGCTGTGAACAAAAAAACTAATCTATGGAAGAAAAAAATCACCTAAATCACAGAAGAAAAAAAATAAGCAAACTAAATCCTTGCTTCATGTCAGTGACCACAACATTTAATCAAATAAATGGCAGAATTCCAGATCAAAGTAGAGATGAAGTTGACCCACAGTGCGACGGAATGGGGACGAAGATGACCGTCAAACCGACCCACGTCGCTGACCCGAAACGCTCGCCCACAGCTGACCCGAGATGATGGCCCACGAACCTGACCCACCAAAGCCCACGAACCTGACCCGTCGAAGCCCACGAAACTGACCCGCTGAAGCCCACGAAACGAACCCAAACGAAGCCCATGAACCTGACCCAGCCCAACGCAGACCGGCCGTGACCCAGCCCAACGCACCCACCGACGATCTCTGGGTTTCAATCTGCAGACCAAACTCGCTCCAGCATACACGAAGAATCAATGGCTTCTGTTTCTCCAAATCGCCCGGCGCATACACGAAGAACCACGAGCGGGAAACGAAATGAACTGACCCAGCTCCGCTTTTCATTTTCGTTTCATTTCATTTTTTTTTTTTTTTTAAAGGCTGACGTGGCATGACGCCACATCAGACGACTGCACAGCCGACTACGCGAGGCGACTGTATATAGAACTATTGTTTAAGTATAGGCAGGATTTTAGATATCTATTATTTTGGTAGACGGAATAGTTGGCTAATTAGTTACGAAGAGGCAAAATTGGGTCAATTTGGGACGCGCGCGTGTTGCTGAAGGCCATTTTGTACTTTGGTAATTCTACTCCTGACTCCTGAGCGTATTTTTGTCCTCTTGAAGAATTTTGTTATTTATTCCGTTTCCATTTCCAGTAATGTTAGATGCTAGGGTTTTGTTTAGGGACCTGGATGTATGCAATCATGTACTCCGTTCGTGCTTGATGAGTAATCTGACTAGTAATTTAAGTGGTGATAGTTTCTTAGGGCTTGTTGTGGCGCTTTTTTAAAAAGAATGATGAAAAGCTTGACGTTCTTGGCGATTGCAACTTCCAATAACTAGTTTCATTTCAGTTTTTCAGGTTTTTTGGGTTGCTTATGATTGGATTTTGTGATGAAGCTGTTTTTCGTCTCTTTTGAGCCAATGAATACACATGAGCCAACCCGTTAGTTACATGGTTCAAACGTCGGTGGTTCTTCAGCCGCGGTGTCTCTGAAAGGTATCCTTCTCCGGGGGTCTCGAACCACAATTATTGTTTACACTGAATTTTTAATATTCTAATTTTAATTTGGGAAAGAAGCGAAGAGATGGGTAGCAAAGAACGAGCAAAGGAGAGAAGAGAGAAGAGATTACAGGAAATATCGCTTCTCAGGACCATTCCCTATTCCGATCACCAGAGGTTTATTTTTCGCTTGTTTTGACTTAAATATCCCAATCTCATTTTAACGTTCTGGGTACGTTTGGCTTTGTTCGATTCTTTTACAAATTGCAATCATTCACCGGTTATCTAAAATGGAACTCTCAATTTTTTGGGTTACGACTGTTGAATAACGAACACGTCTATTCCAATACTTTTTTTTTTATAGGTATGTCTATTCCAATACTTTTCAAATGCATTATAAGATGATTAATAGTTGGCCAAACCAAACGCGATGATGGCCTAGGAACTGCTCGTTAGGCTCCTCAAGCTTTAATCGGCCTATAAATGGACTGATATACCCGTCTCCTCATGCATGCACACACACAAATATATATATATATATGAAAAATTCTATTCTCAAGCTGGTACGTGGAGTACATTTTATTCTTACATGTCATGATTAGATTTGGAAGATAAATTTTGAATTTTGAATCTTACAATTCAAATCTTACTATTTAAGTTATATGGATTTTGTGCTCCACACACCAGTTTGAGAACATAATAACTCTCTCTCTCTCACTTTCTCTTTTTATATATATATATATATATATATATATATATATAATATTATGTTATCAATGATAGATGCAATGACCACATCTCATTATGAAACAAGTGTAAATATCCTCTTTTTTTTAATGGTGGGCATCAACTTTGAGTTTGCACAAAAAATGGCATTTATTTGTTATATTCATCCTTGCTTTCTTGGTTTTAATACAACAATTCCTCATAACAGACAGTTCATAGTATCGTAAATCTTGTTGGATGTATTTGTAGGTGGTGGTCCTCAGAAACCATTGTAGTTGTAACTGGTGGTAATAGAGGAATTGGATTTGAGATTTCAAGGCAGCTTGCGGTGAATGGATTGATAGTTATATTGACAGCAAGAGACAATAATGTTGGCCTTGAAGCAACCAGGGTTCTACAAGAAGGTGGTCTTAATGTGCTCTTCCATCAACTAGATGTCTTAGATCCTTTATCTGTCAAAGAACTTTCTGAGTGGCTACAGCAAAATTATGGTGGTTTAGATATCCTGGTAATATTTCAATACCTTAATGTCCCTTGTATCATATTTTGTTGGATATAAGTTACTGTGTTATGGCTATACTTTAAGCTTACAAGACAGGCAGTACCAATCTTATCGTGCAACTCATTGCGAAAGGACTTCCGTTTGGATAAGCTATGGAAAAAGGAAATGGTTGAATTGAAAAAGGAAATGTTACTTATATGGGATAAAGAGTGGTTGAATTGACTGAGGAGTGTATTGGAGAGTTCTCGGTTGCGACCCTTTTCAAAAATGTGGTTGATGGATGGGAATGGAAATTTGCAGGATCCTATGATCCCAATGTGGATAGGGATATGAGAAGGTTGTGGGAGAAGCTGGTGGGTCTGTATGCCTTATGGGAGGTACCGTGGTGCATGGGGGGTATTTTAACACTATTTGCTTTCCTAGTGAGCGATCAAGACAATGTCGACATTCTTTGGCCATGGAAGAATTCAGTGAGTTCATCTTTGATCTGAATCTCATGGATCTCCCTTTGGTAGGGGTGAGTATACTTGGTCTAATGGGAGGGTTTGGTTGAGATTTGATAGATTCTTTGTATCTCCTTCGTGGGAAGCTAAATATCCGGAAGTAAGGCAGTAACGACTAGCTCGAGTTAGTTTAGATCATTTTCCTATCCTTTTGGATTGTGGGTGTATGCATAGGGGGCGCCGGTATTTTAAGTTTGAAAATATGTGGCTAACAGCGGAGGGGTTTGTAGAAATGGTGCGTGATTGGTGGTCTTCTTATCAATTCGTTGCTACTCCAAGTTACATTCTTGTAGACAAGTTGAAGGCACTAAATCAAGATCTGAAGAAGTGGAATTTGGAGATTTTTGGTCACATTGACAATCAGAAGACTACATTGTTGGAGGAATTGCAAGACTTTGAGGATAAAGAGTTATTGGGTGAAAACTCGGAGGAGGTGTTATTGAGGAAGGGCACAGTTATGGCAAACTTGGAGAGGGTTTTGTTGTCAGAAGAGACTTCATGGCGTCAAAAATCCAAGGCCCTTTGGTTGAAAGAAGGTGATAGGTGTTCGAATGTTTATTCACAAAGTGGCTAATTCGCATCGGCGTAATAATGCTATCGAGTCATTGCAATCGGGTACTCAGGTACTATCTTCTCCTCCCGAGTTAGAAAGCCATATAATATAGTACTATGAGACCCTTCTCACAGAATCAGCTCCTTGAAGGACGAAGCTTGATGCCTTGCATTTTGAGGCAATTGACTCGCAGAGTGTGAGTGCACTGGAGAGACCTTTTGTTGAAGAAGAAATTTACAAGGTCATATCTGGCATGGCAAAGGATAAAGCGCCGGGGCCGGATGGGTTTTCAATGGGTTTCTTCCAAACTTGTTGAGACATTGTGAAATGTGACGTTATGCAGGTTTTTAGTGAATTTCACGCTTTTCAAAAGTTTGAAAAATCACTTAATGCGATTTGTATTGCTCTCATCCCAAGAAACACGTGGCTTTGATTATTGAAGACTTTCGGCCTATAAGTCTAGTTAGTAGTATTTATAAGATTATCTCGAAGGTTCTTGCTAATCGACTTAGCTCGGTGTTGGAACACATTATTTCCAAGTCCCAGAATGCATTTATTCGAGGAAGACAAATCCTTGATTCAGTACTCATTGCAAATAAGTGCTTGGATTACAAAGTACGAGAGGGAGGTTCAGGTGTTCTGTGCAAGTTTGACATGGAGAAGGCATATGATCATGTGAATTGGGAATTTATTTTATATGTGCTTGAGAGATGTGGTTTTGGGGATAGGTGATTGCATGGATGTGTCATTGTATTTCAACAGCTCGGTTTTCAATTTTGGTTAATGGCATGCCTACTAGTTTTTTTGATAGTTAGCGGGGATTGCGGCAGGGAGATCCCTTATCTCATTTTCTTTTTGTTATAGTTATGGAGGTCTTAAGTAGGATGGTGCAGACTGTAGTTGGGGGAGGTTTCTTATCAGGCTTTTAGGTGGGCAATGGTTCTGGTGGCCCTATTATGATTTCACACCTCCTATTTGCAGATGATACGTTAGTCTTTTGTGAAGCAAATAGAAGCTAGATCCAAACTCTACGAGCATTGTTACTTTGCTTTGAAGCTGTGTCAGAGTTAAAGGTGAATCTAGGCAAGTCTGAGATGGTTCCTGTGGGTGCGGTCTCTAATATCCTCAGCTTAGCAAGTCTTCTGGATTGTAAGGTGTCCTCTTTCCCAATGAAATATTTAGGACTTTCGTTGGTAGCAACCTTTAAGAATAGAGCTATATGGGATGGAGTAGTAGAGAAGATAGAGAAAATGTTGGCTAGCTGGAAACAGATGTATTTATCAAAAAGGGGTTGCCTCACTCTTATCAAGAGTACTCTCACTAATCTCCCAACTTATTTTTTATCTTTGTTTCCTATACCTGAAGGGGTGGCGAATATAATAGATAAACTCTTTAGGGCGTTCTTATGGGGAGGTATGGGGGAGGAGAAGAAATTCCATTTGGTTAGATGGAAGACTGTATGTGCATCACTTGTGAATGGGGGTTTGGGTGTGTGTAACCTGAGAACTTTTAATAAAGCGTTATTGGGAAAGTACTTTGGAGATATCAGTTGGAGGGGGGATCTTTGTGGAAGGATATTATTGACGCTAGATATGGTGTCGCTTGGGGTGGCTGGTGCTCTAAGGAAGTGAGAGGGGCGTATGGTGTGGGTTTATGGAAGTATATAAGGAAGTGATGGCCATGTTTTGCAAACCAAATTCGCTTTGTAGTTGGTGAGGGCATTCGAATTAGATTTTGGAGGGGTGTGTGGTGTGGAGACCACGCTTTGGAAAGGGTTTTTCTGGCCTTATATCATATTGCAGTGAATAGGGAGGCTTCAGTGGTGGACGTGCGTTTATTTTCTCATGGTGCGCATCAGTAGAATATTCTTTTTAATAGGGATTTACATGATTGGGAATTACCTATTGTCTCAGAATTTTTCAGCTTATTATATTCCATGGAGATTCCTTTGTTACATCGAGATAGTTTGAAGTGGAGGTCTAATAACCACAAGTTATGTACAGTTAAGGCATATTATAGCATCCTGACAACACAAGTCGATACTACGTCGTTCTCCTGGAAGAATATTTGGAGGTCTCGTGTGCCTTCTAAAGTAGCTTTTTTTGTTTGGAGTGCTGGTCTGGGAAAAATATTGACCACGGACAATCTAAGGAATAGAGGATGTGTAGTGTTGGATTGGTGCTACATGTGCAAGAAGAATGGAGAATTTGTGGATCATCTCTTATTGCATTGTGAGATAACAAGGGTGCTGTGGGATAAGATCTTTTTAAGGGTAGATGTTGCTTAGGTTATGCTTATGAGGGTGGTGGATTTGTTGGGTTGTTGGTCAAAGATGCAAGGATGCCATCAAGTGGCAGAAGGGTGGAAGATGATTCCGTTGTGTATTATGTGGTGCATTTGGACATAAAGGAATGTGCGGTGCTTTGAAGATAAGGAACGCACTATGACCGAGCTAAAGAATTTTTTTCTCGACACTCTAATGTGTTGGTTTTCCACTATTGTATTATATGAGGATAATGTCCAGGATTTCTTGTCTTTAATTGATCGTTCTTAGAATGTAATTAGTAGTTCTTATGTGTACTTCCTGTGTATAAGGGCTATGCCTATTTTATTTATATATATAATATCTATCTTTTACTGATAAAAAAAAAAAAGAAAAGGAAATGGACGTAAGATTTTATTGAATTTTGGCTTAAAACATGTTAAATGCTATGCATCAATTTTAGATGGAGCCAAAAGATTGCAAAGTATAGTAGTAGAGGGGTAATTTCAATTTTCATTTATATTGTACTTTAGCTACTGATATTTTGCAGGTAAACAATGCTGGTGTTAATTTCAATCTCGGGTGTGATAATTCTGTTGAATATGCCGAGAAGGTTGTTGAAACCAATTATTTTGGTACCAAAAATATGATTCAAGCTATGATCCCATTAATGAAGCCTTCTACTTCCGGTGCTCGAATTATTAATGTGAGCTCACGTTTAGGCAGACTAAATGGCAGAAGGAATGTAAGTATTGCGTTAAAACCCTTCATGTCCTTGCTATCCACTTTTCTCATTTTTCTGAACCTCTGTTAAACTATCTTGCTTCTTCTTCTTGCAACAATATGCATGTTCTATCATTTTAATCAAACCACTTACAATTAAGGGCTCATTTGGACACTTAGAATATATCAGAATATCTGTGAATAGTAGTGAAATTGTTTGAGTTGAAATGTTTTATCGGGTTTTAGGAAAGGAGAGAGAAAATGTTGAATAAAAATATTATAAAGTTAAAAAATCGTTCGAATGTAATTTTTTAATATTATTTTTGTTTTGAAATTTGAAAAAATTGTATTGTTTTTTGTATTTTGTTTTGAAATTTGTAAAAATTGTATTAGGTTTTGTATTTGGATAATGATTAGATGAAAAAGTTAAAAATTTGAAATTGAAAAGTCTTTTGTTTTTTAGTGATGTTTGGAAATGAAATATTTAAGAATATCTTAGTGTCCAAACTAGCCTAAAATGTAGATGCATGTTGTGCCATGTGGTAGATTGTAGCTTCCTAATTGATAGGAATTGGAACTGGCTTGATATGGAAGAACATTTTGACTCTCTTTTAACTATCCTTACTGCTCTGTATGTACAAAAGCTTTTTATTTTAATATTCAAATGATACTAGTTGTTTAGTCTCTAGTGAACAAGTTTCCTTTGCTTACTCTTTGTTATTATTTTATTTTTTTTAGCAAGATAATGTTTTTATTAAAGAGCAATGCTAGATACAGTTTTAGGGTGTGCAAACACTGCACAATCCCTTTGGAAAAAAATGATTTTTTATATGAGTCCTAGATTATCCACTTTTTTCAAAAGGAGTGTGCAGGGCTTGCAAATCATAGAACTGCAAATATCATTTCTCCTTATTAAATTAAAATATATACAAACAGAGGAGAACCCGAATCAACATTTCAGACAAGTTAATTCAAAGCGAAAAATAAAACCAACAAATGTGAAATGGCTACAAAAAGTTAGTCCCATATTTCTTGGTGTGAAGCCAATAATATATCCCCAGTCAGGTGATTTTAGTGTAAGAGGCGCATGTGCTTCACATGCTGGGAACCACCAGCAAAAGTCCCATGTTCCTGGCATGTTTGGTAGATTGGAGGAGTCTAGTTGTGGTGGTCGTGTAAATTAAAGAAGAGTGGAAGGCAGTGCCTTGACCAGGAACAATGAGGGCCATGAGAGTGGTTTAGAAAGAGAGGCAACTAGAAGAAGAAAAAGAGGAGAAAACAAGTGAGAAGAAAGAAGAGGTGGGCGGGAGGGAGTGACCCCTCTCCCAGGCAATTTTGGCTTTGGGGAGGGGGACTTGTTGCACTTTATTTTTTTAACTCTTTGTTAGTATTTACCGTTGTTGAAATCCTGCCATCCTATTCCTCTTTTTATATGCTTGTTTATGTGATAAGAGAATTTCAGAGTCGTGTACCATATGGTGATCTGAGGTGTAGTTTTTTTGGTGTTATCCAAATGCCCATTTTATACTATCACGTGATGCTATTCTACTGGAAAAATAATAATAATATGTGGTTTAAAAGACTGGTCGTTTTTTCTCAATGATTCTTCCAAGTTCCATACCAAACTACTCATGGTTTGCCTGTCTGAAAGATTTCTATTCTCGTTGGTCGGGATTGACAGAGACTTGAAGATGTAAATCTCAGACAACAACTAGGCGATTTGGACTCGCTCTCAATTGACCTGATTGATAAGACCGTATCTACTTTTTTACAACAAGTAGAAGACGGCACTTGGACATCAGCTGGCTGGCCTCAAACTTTTACTGACTACTCGGTGTCAAAACTTGCAGTTAATGCTTACACCAGGCTAATGGCAAAATTACTTTCTGATCAAGGTCACAGAATCTATATCAACTGCTATTGTCCGGGCTGGGTGAAAACTGCCATGACAGGTTATGCTGGTAACATTTCAGCTGAGGAAGGAGCTGATACTGGAGTATGGCTTGCCTTGCTTCCTGACCAGGCAATAACTGGGAAATTTTTTGCAGAGAGACGTGAGATAAACTTCTAAAGCAGTTATGCCAATTCTAGAGTTTGAGAATGGGTTGTTTTTTCCGCATTGAGCTAGTATAAAACCCAAAACAGCCATAGGAGAGTTTGAACTGTTGTAGAATATGTTTCTTGCACTAAATTACACTGCAGGATTGGTTTGCGGATTTTATCGGTGAATGAGAGCCAGGAACTGTAACCGCAATGAAAAATGGCCCTAAACGTTTTACAAGGTGTTGCTAGTTACAGTAGCTAGTTACAGTATTGGAAAATTTGGATGTCTCGATGTAAGGTTCCTGATGTCAAGAACCGTGCTGCATTGCTGTTTTCACCAAGAACACAGAAGAATTAACAAGGAATGAGTAATCAGAGGAAATTCTAGACAAGAAGTGATCTCCAAACTCAAGATTCCCTTCGTGAAACTTGATAGGGAATTTTCAAGGAATTCTCAACCTCAAATTTCTTATTGAACTCAAATGATCAAAATCTGAAGATTACACAGGCTATGCATTGCTTTTATACACGCAGTTGCAGATCATGAAGAGTATCAAAATCCAAGGACTTAAATTGTAAAATGCAGCTAAAATCTCCTAAAGACAAAACATATTGTTTAACTAAACTTCAGTTTGGATAGTGAGATGAGATAAGATGATTTGAAATAAAAGTTAAAAGTTGAATAAAATATTGTTAGAATATTATTTTTTTAATATTATTTTAGAATTTGAAAAAGTTGAATTGAGATTTGAAAAAGTTGAATTATTTATAGTATTTTGTGTAAAAATTTGAGAAAGTTGTAATGATGAAATAAAACGAATTGAGATGGTTTCTCAATCCAAACGGGGTCGTTCAAAACTGAAGATCCTACCAGCGAAATGACACCAACAACCTTCTAATTCAATACGCACCGCATTACTAAAACTAAAACTCCCCGTTTAGATTCCGTGGTAGTTAAAGTTGCTATCTTCCACCTCCTTCCTACTAGCCTTTTGCAAAACACGCAACCTTCCTTCTTCTTCAAGACCCTGTCCTGAAGCACCCTTGACAATCTCCAACTCTTCAAGGCCTTGCCACCAAAGCACCCGTGACCATTACAAGACAGTGCCCACCAAATGAGGATACAAGGACCTTAGCTTGTACAACAACTCCCAAGAGTTATCCTCTATACCAACACCCACCCATTTGATTAACACTACAGTAGCAGCATGGTCACCCACCTTCTTCATTCTTCTCTCAAGATTTCTTCCAGGCTCAGGCTGAATAGCACCCTTATCATCAATTGGAAGCAGAGTAGGCAAAGGCGAAATCTGGTCCCCCAATTTTTTCTTAAGGCAAGAATACATGGAAAAGTGGATGGATTTTTAATGTTGAAGGCAATTTCAACTTATAAGCCATTGAACCAATTCTTTGAATGACTTGAAAGGGTCCATAACAATGATGAGCAAGTTTCATGTTATGCCTCATGGCCACTGATTTTTGCCTATAAAGTTGAAGTTTAAGAAAAACCTTATCACCCTCTACAAAAGATCTTTTTGACCTTCTCTTGTCAGCAAACACCTTTATTCTATCCTAAGCTTTAGCCAAGTTTTCCTTCAACAAAGATAACACTTATTCAAGAGTCTTCAAGTACTGATCTACTGTAACATTAGCAATGGTACCTGCTACATAAGACAACAATCTTGGTGGTGACATCCCATACAAAACTTGAAATGGAGAAACACCTATGGGAGCATGCATAGTTGTATTATAATGCCACTCAGCCATAGGTAGCCAAGTACTCCAGCTTTTTGGTTTAGAACCACTATAAGCTCTTAAGTAGGATTCAACAGCCTTATTTAAAGCATCAACTTTCCCATCAGATTGAGGATGGTAAGCTAAGCTCATGGTTAAGATGGTACCCTGCAACTTAAACAGCTCTTGCCAAAACAAACTTGTGAAGATAACATCACGATCTGATACAATGGTCCTAGGCAGACCATGAAGCTTGAAAACCCTAGAGAGAAAAACCTCTGCCACCTTAGATGCTGTGTATGGATGAGACAAAGGAAAGAAATGACCAAACTTGATCAATCTGGAATAGGCAAGGGTTGGAGCAATCTTGCTGGAAGAACATTATCAGATTTGTTAACCTGATAGATTTCACATTCATTCACCAATTTCTTGATATCCTTTCTCATGCCAGGCCGAAAAAAAAAAATTTGTCTTAGGGTACGTTTGGGTGTTGAAAAATGTTGAGAAGTGTTGAGAATGTTTGTGAATAGTTATGAGTAGAGATTAGAGTGAGTTTGTGGGTCCCATTGAGAGTATTTTGAGTTGTTTGGATGTGTGAAGTATGTTGAGTTGTTGACTTTTGAGTAAGTAGTTGATAAATGTGTGGGTCCCATAAATATTATAGTGATTTTATTTTTAGTAATAAATATTATAATGATTTTATTATAGTGATTTTTTAATATTAATAAATATTGTAGTGATTTTATTTTACTTTTATATATAATAATGATAAATAGTATAATGATTTTATTTTTAATTTATATATAATTGTGATAAATATTATAATGCTTTTATTTATATATATATATAATAGTTATAAATATTATAGTAATGTTATTTTTTATTTATATATTATAGTGATTTTATTTTTAATTTATATATAATAGTGATAAATATTATAGTAGTTTATTTTTTATTTATATATAATAGTGATTTTATTTATTATTTATATATTATAGTGATTTTATTTTTTATTTATATATTATAATGATTTTATTTTTTATTTATATTTAATAGTGATAAATATTATAGTGATTTTATTTTTTATTTATATATTATAGCGATTTTATTTTTTATTTATATATAATAGTGATAAATATTTTTTATTTATATATTATAGTGATTTTTATTTATTTATATATTATAATGATTTTTTTTATATTTAATAGTGATAAATATTATAGTGATTTTATTTATTATTTATATATTATAGTGATTTTATTTATTATTTATATATTATAATGATTTTATTTTTTTATTTATATTTAATAGTGATAAATATTATAGTGATTTTATTTTTTATTTATATATTATAGTGATTTTATTTTTTATTTATATATTATAGTGATTTTATTTTAATTTATATATTATAGTGATTTTATTTTTTATTTATATATAATAGTGATAAATATTTCTTATTTATATATTATAGTGATTTTTTATTATTTATATATTATAATAATTTTTTTATTTATATTTAATAGTGATAAATATTATAGCGATTTTATTTTTTATTTATATATAATAGTGATAAATATTTTTTATTTATATATTATAGTGATTTTATTTTTTATTTATATATTATAGTGATTTTATTTTTTATTTATATATTATAGAGATTTTATTTTTTATTTATATATAATAGTGATAAATATTTTTTTGTTTATATATTATAGTGATTTTTTATTATTTATATATTATAATGATTTTTTTATTTATATTTAAAAGTGATAAATATTATAGTGATTTTATTTTTTATTTATATATAATAGTGATAAATATTTTTTATTTATATATTATAGTGATTTTATTTTTTATTTATATATTATAGTGATTTTATTTTTTATTTATATATTATAGTGACGATTTTTTTATTTATATTTAATAGTTATAAATATTATAGTGATTTTATTTTTTATTTATATATAATAGTGATAAGTATTATAGAATGTTTGTGAATAGTTATGAGTAGAGATTGAAGTGAGTTTATGGGTCCCATTGAGAGTATTTTAAGTTGTTTGGTATGTGAAGTATTTTTAAAAGTACGAGAATATTTGGAAAGTGTTGAGGACACTTGGTCACCCAAACACAGCCTTAAGCTTTCTGTAGAGTTTTATGGTAATCCACATGATCTGCCCTGGAATGTAGTGGATATGCTGTAATACCTTCTTTTGAAATGAAGAATCAGGAACAATCAACATTTTGCCTTTTCTAAGTAAAAGGCCTTGCTGCATAGAAAATTATTTAGGAACGTGTTCTCCCTTCCTTAATGCATCAATTAAATGAGTAATGTGAGAGAACTCTGAATAGCTTTGCTTCAATTCAGTTATCTAGACAGGTGTAGGAAAAGAAATTAATGCCAAAGAAGCAGTATCTTCCTTGAAAGTGCATCAGCCACTTTATTATCCCTCCCCCTTTTATACTCCACTTTAAAATCATATCCCATGAGCTTCGAGATCCACTTGTGTTGTGCCTCTGTAACTATCTTCTGCTCCAACAAATGTTTTAAAGCTTGCTAGTCAATTTTAATTTTAAATGGCTGACCAAGCAAGTAAGGTCTTCATTTCCCCACTGCACTTACAAGTCCAAGAAATTCTTTTTCATAAGTTAGGCTTTACCTTTAAGTGCCTTGCTAAAATTTCTTCTGAGGCAGCACATTCAATGACAAATTTCTTAGAAAAGTTTGGCAACTTCAAAACTAGAGGATGAGCTACAACATGCTTGAGTTGCAAAAAAGCTCTCTCAGCTTCCTCAGTCCAAACAAAACAATTCTTTTTTAATAACATGGTCAATGGGGTAGCTATTGAACCATAATTCCTGATAAATTTCCTATAATAACCAGTTAGGCCTAGAAACCCTCTTAAAGCCTTAACTGTTTTAGGAAGAGACCACTCCACCATGGCTGATATCTTGGCAGGATCTGCTTTTACACCATCCCCAAAAATAATATGGCCTAAGTAATCAACCTCCATGACACCAAATCGACATTTAGACCTTTTAGCAAACAATGTTTGTTGCTGTAATAAGGCTGTTTTCAAATGCTCAAGATGTTGAGTTAAATCTTGGCTGTAAACCAAGATATGATAAAAAAACACTAAGACAAATTTTTGAAGAAAATGTTTAAAGACATGATTCATTAAACCTTAAAAAGTGGCATGTGCATTAGTAAGCCCAAAAGGTATTACTAAGAACTCATAATGACCTTCATGAGTTATAAATATTGTCTTAGGAATATCTTCTTCCCTCACCCTTATTTGATGATACCCCGATCTTAAATCAAGTTTAGAAAAATACCTTGCTCCATATAGCTCATCAAGGAGCTCATCAATCATGGGAATTGAAAATTTGTCATGTATAGTTTCCTGATTGAGAGCTCTATAATTCATGCACATCCTCCATGTGCCATCAGTTTTCTTCACCAAGAGGACATGTGAGGAGAAAGGACTTTGACTTTGTCTAATCACCCCATTAGTTAACAAGTCTTGCACAATTTTTTCAATTTCTATTTTTTGGTAGTGAGGATACCTATAAGGCCTTACAGAAATTGGAGTAGTGCCCTCTTTCAAGATAATTCGATGATCAAATTCTCGAGGTGGAGGCAACCCCACTAGTTCTCAAAAATAGATTTGAACTGTTGCATAACCTCTGTAGCTTCTGCTAAAGGCTGTATTTTCTTAGTATTATTTTGAACTGCTATAAGCTGCAGTAGCCAACCCTGATGTCCAATGAAGGAAGACTTCATCATGTGAACTCCAACTTCTACATGAACCTTCTCAGACAACAAACCTTGCAGAAACAGTTTCTTACTAGCAACCTCAAAGTGCATTGACATATTTATAAAATCCCATTGAATAGGACCTAACGTTTTAAGTTATTGAACTCCTAATACAATGTCACACCCTCCAAGAGTTAGAACATGGACAGGAACTAGAAACTTAGTTCTTTGCACCTTAATCATTTCCTCACATATGCCTTGACTGATTATGCTAGTACCATTTGCTACTTTTCACCTGAAGACCTCCATCTTCAACCACTTTCAACTTTACTGCTTCTACCACCAAAGGTTCTAGGAAGTTGTGAGCACTTCCTAAATTCACAAGAATTTCAACAGAAAATGAGCCTATTTTATCCAACAGTTTCATGGCATTACTGTTAACACAACCAGAAATGGCATGGATAGAAACCTCAAGTTCCTCAATTCCCTTCTTTACCAATTCATTAGATTCTTGCAGTGACTGAGCCTCAATTTCATCCCCACTATCAACTATCTCTTGCATTTCACTACTTTCTCCATGTAAGAAATACACCCTCAGGTTCTTGCATACATGATTGAGATTTCACTTTTCCTCACAGTGGTAACATAATCACTTTTTTCTTTTTTCATCCATCTGAGATGAATTCACCTTCTTCAGAGGAAACAAACTCTTTTGACCACTATTAGCTAGATCAACCAGCCCCATGTTATCAACTGGCCACTTCTCAGCATAATGGGCATTTTGTCTCCAAGATTTTCTTGAAAACAACACATACTCCTCTTGCAACTTTGCCAAGCCAAAAGCAGCCCCAAGATTCAGTGGAATAAACATTTTCACAGGTATTTGAATATCATCTTTTAATCTACTAATAAAGCAACTCATCTTATGTTTATCAGACAAGCCTTTCAACCTATTGGACAAGGCCTCATATTTTGATGTATACAAACTAACAGAAGTAGTTTGTTTCAATCTAGTTAAAGCTTCCATTGGATCATCAAATGCTAATGGCCCAAACCTTCCTTGCATTGCCACAGCTAAGGTCTCCCATGAGTTGAACTGCACAGAGTCCAAGGCATTTTGGTACCACACCAATGCCTCACATTCCATATGGTGCGAGGCCACCATTAGCTTCTGATGGAAAGGTAGTTGAAAACAATCAAAGTACTGATTGGCCTTAAAGATCCAATCAGCAGGATCACTACCACTAAAATGTGAAAAATCCAACCTAAAATTTCTCTGGAAAACTCCCATCTCTTCATGATTCCTAGGCTTATTAAACACTTCTCTATCTCTATGAGACATAACATTTACAGATTCAACCAAAGATCTCAACATTTCTGAAACTTAGTCTAAACTTTATATTATCCCAATAATGACCCGTTGATGATGTTCCAACTGCTTCTACATCATTTCATGCTACCTTTGAGATCTTTCAATGATGCACGTGTACCATCCGCCATCAGAATCACCGTTGCAAGGATTGATTGCTACTAATACCACTTGTAAGGTTCTTGATATCAAGAACACTGTTGCATTGCTATTTTCACAAGGAACACAGAAGAATTAACAAGGAAAGAGTAACTAGAGGAAAATTGAGACAAGAACTAATCTCCAAACTCAAGATTCCTTTCATGAATCTTGATAGGACATTTTCGAGGAATTCCCAACCTCCAATTTCTTATTGAACTCAAATGATCAAAGTTTGAAAAATACACAGGCCAGGCACTGCTTTTATACACGCAGAGCATGAAGAGTATCAAAGCGCAAAGACTTAAATCGTAAAATGCAGCTAAAAACTTCCTAAAGACACACACAGTTTAACTAAAATACAAAACTCAAGATCCTACAAGCAAAACGACACCAAAAACCTTCTAATTCAATACGCACCGTGTTACTAAAACCAAAACTCCCCAGTTAAATCCACTGGCAGTTAAAGCCTCTATTTTCAATCTCCTTCTTGCTAGCCTTCTGCAGAACACACAACCTTCATTCTTCTTCAAGACCCTGCCCCCAAGCACCTGTGACACTCGATGACTGAGTTTTATTTGATATGGTGAGTTTATGCTCAGGTCACCATATAATTTACCTCAATAACGATGGATAGTATCACATAAACTAATTTTATTCCCTCAAATTTTATCCCTTTTGGAACATGCTCAAACATAGGGGTCAGATAAGACATAGGGGTCAGATAAGGATCTGGATATCGGACATTGGTGCTTGGCAGGGCCAATTGACTCTTGGAATGACTTCATCAATTTTTGGTAAAGTAAAATAAAATAATAATACATTGGTGATGGAATTGCTGGTGAATGGTGAAAAATATAGATAACTGCTTTCGTTGTGTTTGGGCTATCTGGGTTTCCAAGGTCCTTAGTATCTGGTTTCATCAATTTTGAATATTTGAGATGAGGCCCTGTTGCCATCTGCACATACACTCCATTGTGTTTATCTCCAGTTGTTTTCTCTGCATGCTAATTTTTCTATGTCGTGGATGTTCCAGTTTGTGTCATCATCGGAATCCTGCATATATTCATGTTTTAAACAAAACTCAGATCAAATTCTTTGTGAATTCAATTAATGTGGTAATGAAAGCTTTGGGCTAACGTAGTTACCTACTTCATTTGCTTATTAAGATCCAAACTAAAGTATCTCCTTGCTTCCAAAACAGGTCCGGTTTTGAATAAAATTTAGGACTAAACCGGTATGAACCGATTTTGCATTTTCAAAAATCAATTCCGTACCGGTTACCTCCCTAAACCGGTTCGGTCTAGTTTTCCAGTTTTAATATACTATATTATATATTATGATACCAAAAGAAGTAGAACAGAAGCAGAACAGAAGAATAAATAGAGTATGCACAGTTAATAGCAGGCAGTAATACCGACCATATGCATGTATTCAGAATGTATAAAGTAGATTAAACTGAAAATAACAATTTTCATTGAAATATAAGCAGAATTGGTTGAAAAATGACTCATTTGGATATAGAAACGGTTTTATCTCATCTTATTATTATAATTTTTTCAAATTCTTACATAAAATATAATAAACAATTCAATATTTTTAAATTTTAAAATAATAATAATTTTAAAAAATAATATTTTATTTAATTTTTAACTTTTATTTAAACTCATCTCATTTCATCTTATCTTACCAATCAAAAAATAATTAGGACGAGGCGGTTCTTAATAAAAAAAAAAAAAACTAAAAACTAGAAACTCTTGAGTTTTCCGCGCGCTTCTTTAATTTCTGGCCCTCCTTTCTCTCTTTGCCGCCGCAAGACCATAACACAGATTCAGCTCTAGACTCTAGTTCCACAGCAGTACAGCATCCCACCTCTCTCAGTCTCTGAATCTCCTTGCAAATCTGGTGAATCTATTCTTATACATTTTACTTTTCTTTCTTCTTTACCTTTTTAATGATTTCGATTTGTTCGCTTATACATATGTTGTCTACTTCTTTTGGGGATATTTGTTCTGCAGATTCATTTGGTTTTTCTGAGCTAAACTTGTTACATTTATTTTAGTTTGATTTTTTTTTTTTAATTTGGTTTTAATTTCTTGGGTATGAATGTTGTGAATCGCGTAGAACTCCGGCTCATTCACTCCGACTCCGTTCCAACGACGTTAAGGCTGAACAAAGCCGGACTTGGCTCCGAATCTCTGTTGCTGTTGGAGCCCGGATCCAACTTTGACTCTGTCCTTATAATTCGAATTATACGGAGTTTTGGGCTGTCGAAGGGAGCTTGGGCCCGATGTTGGCAGACGGATGCGTTTCACGGGGATGGATTTCTCTAGGGGGACGGTTGCTGGAAAGGTCAGTCAACTCGTCGAGTTATATTTCTCTTATTTGTTTATTTATTTTAGATCTCTATTGTTTTGGTGGATGGAATAGTTGGCTAATTAGTTACGAAGAGGCAAAATGGGGTCAATTTGGGACGCGTTGCTGAAGGCCATTTTGTACTCTGGTAATTTTACTCCTGAGCGTATTTTCTCCCTCTTGAAGAAATTTTTTGTTATTTATTCCGTTTCCATTTCTAGTAATGTTAGATGCTAGGGTTTTTGTTTGGGGACCTGGATGTATGCAATCATGTACTCTGTTCGCGCTTGATGAGTAATCTGACTGGTAATTTAAGTGGGTGATAGTCTTTTAGGGTTTGTTGTGGCGCTTTTTTAAAAAGCCTGATGAAAAGCTTGATGTTCTTGGCGATTTCAACTTTCAATGGCTAGTTTTATTTCAGTTTTTCAGGTTTTTTGAGTTGCTTATGATTGGATTTTGTTGATGAAGCTGTTTTTCGTCTCTTTTGAGCCAATGTATACACATGATCCCACTCTTTTGGATGCTATTTTTTTAATGATCTCTTGTTATAAGGTTAATAGGATGTACTCTGGTGCTTATTATTATCTTCAAAATTTGGTGGTTGAGTAGACTCTATCCGCGGCCATCCAAGTGTTGGCATTGGTGGTCGAGTGAGCTCAGTTTCATCATCTAAATTGAGTTCATCTTCCAAATTTGGGTTCTTTTTTATGTGCTGCGGAATAAATACTAAAACCTTTTAGTAGGCTTGTGTTTGCTGTTTAGGTATAATATTTTATGTCTAGATTTAGGTGACTTTTGAGTTATTACTCACACAATTCTGAGTTACCATGTATTTGTTTTGAGGATGTTTGTTCTGCGTTGTTTGCTTTTGGAATTTGTAATTACCATCTATTTTGAATTACCAGGATTCCTTGTGTTGGATTTTTTTTTGCATTGTTTGCTCAGTTTTAGCACGTATGAATTGATCAACACTTGCCACTTTAACAGTTAAAATATGATAATATAAACATAATGGTCCACATAACAATGGCAGCTGGATCAATTATCAATGGTTTATCAATGCACATGAAGGAATTTTATGCAGAAACATTACTGGTGTTGATAAGAAACAGTATTTTATATACTTCCAAAAAAGAAGTGGAACTTTTTCAGTTTTCGCTTATTTTTTTTCCTAAATGAAAAGTTGGATCACTTTAGAAAAGTATGAAATGAGCTATAAAGAGAATTTCATTTTTTGTTAATGATTTTATATTTTCTCTGCTCAAGTAGTGTATTTCGGTCTTTTTAGTGTAATTACAACTTATGCTTGCAAAGTCTATACTAGCAGGAAAAATGCCATGAAATAAAACTTAGGGTCTATACAAGAGAGATTAAAAATTAGAAGATTACCTGTAACTAACCCAGCCTAGTGAGAGTTTTTCTGAAGATTAGGGTCAGATTTGATCCTTACAAGCTTCTTACTTGTTTACTTTCAAATGTTTTACGGTTCTTGAGAAGATGCTCAAACATAATTTTTGTCAAGCAGACTAACTTAATCTTGTGAGGATTCAAGGCAGCAAAACAGCTTTTTAGAGTTCTCGAAAACTTTTCTTCTGATGGGTTCTCTCCAAACCCAAGATACTCTCCAATTCATGCCTCCGTAGTATTCTCACCCTCATTATAGCCGTGTGAAAAATTATCATCTTAGTCCTCTTAGTTTCTACAAAAGTGTTATTCCAGCAAGTCATATTTTTATTCAGCTAACTGTTTTCCTTCCAAAAATTGAATGAAGCCACTCATCACATAGACTACTATTTTTTGCAGGGTCAAGAAGGTTTTTCTTATTAAGACAGTAATTTATAATGTTGGTAGCATCATATTGAGAGATGCTCGCACACATTTTCTTAATTGATTTAAGGAATTTGATGTTCGGTTAGTATCGGTGTGTTTTGGCTATTCCAGTCGATTTTTGGCATTTTGGCTCTGGTATATGGCTAAATGGCATCAGCATCGATAAAAAAAGAAGTCTAAATGGCATCGGTTATATTTTTTTCAATTAATCTTAAAATAGGATGTGGTGTAAAAGTCACTATTACATTCTCCACTCAAAGCAGTCACATTAATGTTTTAATGATAAGTGAAATAGACTCACTCACACAATTAAAACACAAATTTGTAAAAAAATTAAAAACAAAAATTTGTAAAAAAGGTTTAAAAACACAAATTTATGTCTAAATATGTATTCATGGGCTATTCTAGCAAAACAAAAAATGTATTCAAGGGCTATGTATGTATTTTCAAGAAGCTTTAAGATTTTCCAACTCAAGTCTAGGACTTTGATACATATACCAATTTTACTAATCCTACTCTTCATACAAAATAAGTCACATACGACCAATGTGGTGCATTTTAATTGAGTCTCTATTTAAGTGATTCCTATAAAGTCACTTAAAATAAGTCATATTAGTTGGTGTAACTGATGTGTAACAACCTTTCCGTAGTCAAGAATGTTATGTACATTCTCAAACTTATGCTTGGTAAAGAGTTCAACATCATAATAGTACCTCATTTATTGAATCATAAAACTAGCTTGGCATAGCAAGGTTTTATAACATGAAGACAAAAGCATAGTAATGTAAGCGTAAACTAGTCCTATGTGGCAATAACACTTATTTGAAGGTCTAAGACTGAAAAATAAATCTACTCTTGGCCCTTTTGCTCGGTGTCCATGCCATCATTATTTGGGACATTAAAACATAAAAACAAACAAATAAATGAGTAAAAAACTCAGTAATAGCACATCATACTGTAAATGTAATTTAACTCGACCTTAGGCTTGGCTTTGAAAACTTTCATGCATAATCATACATATATATAGAATATGGATCATTCAATAGTAACTTGGCGGAATTTAAGAAGTGATCATGGCAATTCATATAACATGGATGAGTGAATGATTGACTCCATGCATCTAATATGTTTCATGCATGACTTGTTAATCTTGTCTTTCACTTGCATAGCGACCATCATAACATATGTGGATCGGTCCAATTGTCTTTGACCGCATAAATCATAGCATAACATATGGTGGACCACACTTAGGTCTGTGACTTGCACATCCACCCATAACATAAGGCCAAGCATTAAAGCTTACTTATTGTTCACATGACTTATTTCTTATCTTATCATGATGCATGTGAATATGTTGACTTCATGATATTCATGGAGTTTCATACTCATATGCATGGCATAGCACTAAACATGACATATTAACATGAGCATATTTATCATGACATGGCATCCACTTATGGCAATCAATAAGCATTACAACATGAGAGTGATTTTCATGACATAGCATCCATTCTAGACAAACAACCAAATCAGCATAGCATAATTGCATTCACTAGCACATTGTCACAATTCATCGAGGGTTCATAAAAAGGGGCTAACATTGAATATGGCTCTACACAACACATTTTCTTGCAAAACAGAATAGTTACAGCACACATGAAGGTTATGATCATGCCACTTACCTTATTTACATGTCAATCTATACTAAAATTCTTATTACTGCGTTTGGATGTTGAGATGAGTTGAGTTGAGTTGTGAATGGTAGTATTCTGTGGGTCCCATTGAGATAGGTTTAACTTTTTAGGTTGAGATGTATGAAGTAAGTTGAGATGAGTTTAACTTTTTTATGGAAAATTGAAAAAGTAGTGGGTCTCATCAATGATTGGTTTGAGATGAGTTGAGTTGGGTCTAATAATTGACTAAGGTATGAGCCTATACTCCATAGAGTTGCTTGCTGCCTACCTAGTGGCAGTGAGCTAAAATTGACCATGGGTCATGCATTCTACTCTTAAATTTAACCACATGCTGTGTATGGATGTGTAGGCATGCCTTTATGATTTTTGGTAAGTTAAAATGTATGTAAATCTCAAAACAGATGCTTTTTTTTTTTTTATAAGTAAGAGATAGATATTATTGATATGAATGAAGCAGGTGTAGCCCTTGTACACAAAAAGTATACAGAAAGACCCCTAAATACATTCTAAGAGCGATAAATTAAAGATAGGAAATCATAAACATTGTTCCCATTTAGTAAAATAGCAGAAAACCAAAGCATTAAATTGTGAAAGAAAAAATTCTTCAGTTTCGCCATAGTGCGTTCCTTGTCTTCAAAACATCGCGCATTCTGTTCTGCCCAAATACACCATATAATGCACAACGGAATCATCTTCCACACTGCAGTCACTTGATGACAACCTTGCATCTTCCTCCAACACCCCAACAAATCCACCAACCTCAAAGACATAACCCAAACAATATCAACCCTTTGGAAAATCTCATCCCACAATATCCTTGTTACCTCAATGCAATAAGAGATGATCCACAGATTCTCCATGCTTTTTATTCATAGAACACCAATCCATCACAATACATCCTCAAATTGTCCGTGGTCAAGATTTTCCCTACCATACAAAAAAGGCAACTTTAGAAGGCACTCGAGACCTCCAAATATTCTTCCAAGGAAACGGAATAGGATCCTGTGTTGTCAAGATTTTATAATACGCCTTAACCGTACATTTCTTATGATCCTTGTTTCTCCACTTCAATATGTCGTGTTGTGCCGTAGGAGTCCATAGTAGACTGAAAAAATCTGATACACTAGATAATTCCCAATCATGAAAGTCTTTGTTAAAAAGTACATTCCACTGGTGAGCGCCATGAGAAAAAAACCGTATATCCGCCACTGAAGTCTCCCTATTAGCTGCAATACGATAGAGAGCCGGAAAAGCCCTTTCCAATGCATGTTTTCCACACCACATATCCCGCCAAAAACTGATTCGATTACCCTCTCCAACTACCAACCGAATGTGTTTTTCGAAACAAGGCCACCCCCCCTTATGAACTTCCATAAACCCACACCATGCCCCCCTTGCACTTCATTGGAACACCAACCGCCCCAAGCAACTCCATGTCTAATGTTAATAATTTCTTTCCATAATGATCCCTCCTCCGAGTGATATCTCCAAAGCCATTTCCCCAGTAAGGCTTTATTAAAAGTTCTTAGATCACTCACTCCTAACCCCCCATACACCACTGGAGCACAAACTGTCTTTTATCTAACCAAATGAAATTTCTTTTCCTCCCCCATACCTAGGGGTGTCAAATCGTATTAACTGGTCGTGTTCGTGTTGTTTCAAGACATGTATATTATACTATATAGGTCAACCCTAACCCGACCCATTAAGCTTATCGTATCAAAATCTCAAACCCTAACACGACCCAATAACATAACGGATCGTGTCGTGTCAACCCGTTTTGACTTATTTATGTAAATAGATTGAAACAAATCCAAAATTAACCTCTTTAATCTAGTTAAGTTTAGCATACTTTTATATAAATGTTAAAATCACAATATCTATAAAAAATATACAACTAACTACAAGTCCAAAATTACAATCTAAACAATAAAAATATCGAAATTAAAATCTCAACAATTTTATTCTTTAGGTATAAGGGTATAATTGTAATTTTAACTTTCTTAACGGGTTGACCTGTTATTAATCCGTTAATATATTGTGTCTTAACGGGTCAACCCGTTTTGATCCAAACCCGTTAAGGGTAAACCCTAACCCGCTTTTATCGTGTCGTGTTTGTGTTGGGTTAATGGGTCGTGTCACATATTGACACCCCTACGCCATACCCTCTCATAAAAAAGCCCTAAAGAGTTTTTCAATTTTGTTCACCACCCCTATAGGCATCGGAAACAGAGATAAAAAATATGTAGGAAGGTTAGTAAGGGTGCTCTTCAATAGAGTGAGACAACTCCCTTTTGATAAATACATCCGTTTTCATCCAGCCAACCTAGTCTTTATCTTCTCTACCACCCCATCCCATATAGCTCTAGCTTTAAAAGATGCTCCCAAAGGAAGACCCAAGTATTTCATTAGTAGAAAGGACACCTTGTAGTCTAAAAGGCTAACTAGACTGAGGATATTAGAAACTGCACCCACCGGAACCATCTTAGACTTACCAAGATTCATCTTGAGCCCAAACACTGCTTCAAAACAAAGTAGTAGTGCTCGTAAAGTTTGGATCTGGTTGTTATCTGCTTAACAAAAGAGTAGAGTATCATCTGTAAATAAAAGATGAGAGATGATGATAGAACCACCAGTACCATTACCCACCTGAAACCCAGATAAGAAACCTCCACCAACAGTAGACCTGTACCATCCGGCTCAGGGCCTTCATAACTATAACAAACAACAGAGGAGATAGTGGATCTCCTTGTCGCAAGCCCCAAGAACTATCAAAGAAACCAACAGGTGTACTGTTAACTAGAACTGAGAATTGAGTGGTAGAAATACAATGACTCATCCAGGAAATCCACCTATCACCAAAACCACACCTCCCAAGCAGATATAACAGGAAATCCCAATTCACATGATCATAGGCCTTCTCCATGTCAAGCTTGCACAGGATGCCTGAACCTCCCTCCCTCCCTCAATTTATGATCCAAGCACTCATTTGCAATAAGTACCGAATCAAGAATTTGTCTCTCACGAATAAAGGCATTCTGGGACTTGGAAATGATCTGATCCAACACAGGACTTAACCGGTTAGCAAGAACCTTTGAAATAATCTTATAAACACTACAAACCAGGCTTATAGGGCAAAAATCCTCAATAATCGAAGCCCATGCTTTTTAGGAATGAGCGCAATGTACGTCGCATTAAAGGATTTTTCAAATTTTTGGAAAGAGTGAAATTCACTAAAAACTTGCAAAACATCACATTTCACAATGTCCCAACAAGTTTGAAAGAAACCCATTGAAAAACCATTTGGATCCGGCGCTTTATCCTTAGCCATACCAGAAATAACCTTATAAATCTCATCTTCATCAAAGGTCTCTCCAACGCATCAAGCTTCTGCCTATAAGCCTGAGAATTCAATTGCCTCGAAAGACAACGCATCAAGCTTTGGCCTCCAACTAGCTGATTTAGTGAGAAGGGCCTCATAATAATGAACAATATGATTTTCTAGTTCGGAAGGAGAGGATAAGACCTGAGTACCTGAATATAGCGACTCGGTAGTGTTGCTACGCCGATGTGAGTTAGCCACTTTGTGAAAATACTTCGTACACTTATCTCCTTCTTTCAACCAAAGGGCCCAGGATTTTTGACGCAAAGAAATCTCCTCCAACAACAAAACCCTCTCCAAATTTGCCATCACCGTGGCCTTCCTCAATAACACCTCCTCCGAAATATCACCCAAAAATTCCTTACCCTTTATCTCTAGCAATTCCTCCAACAAAGTTGACTTTTGATTGTTAGTGTGGCCAAAAACTTCCAAGTTCCACTTCTTCAGGTCTTTCTTCAAGGCCTTCAATTTACTTGCAAGAATAAAACTTGGAGTGCCTAAATATTGATATGCTGACCACCAGACATGCACCATCTCTACAAATCCATCCGCTAAAAGCCACATGTTTTCAAATTTAAAAGACTGGCGACCCCTGTTCATACTCCCCCACTCTAGAGTAATAGGAAAATGATTTGAGTTGACTTGAGCTAGCCACTTCTGACATACTTCCGGAAAGTGAGCTTACCACAATGGATAGACAAGAAATCTATCCAATTTGGACCAAACCCGACCATTTGACCAAGTATACTCACCCCCTACCAATGGAAGATCCATAAGTTCCAGATCAAAGATGAACTCTGAAAACTCCTCCATAGCCACTAAATTCCGATAATGCCCCGATCGCTCACTAGGGAAGCGAGTTACGTTAAAATCACCCCCATACACCACTGCACATCCCCAACGGAATGTCGGCCCGCCAACTCCTCCCACAACCTTCTTCTATCCCTGCCCACATTAGGGTCATATGTGCCTAAAAAAGCCCATTCCCATCCATCAACAACATTTCTAAAAAGAGTCGCTACTGAGAAATCTCCAATACACTTCTCAATCGCCTCAATTAATCTTTTATCCCACATAAGTAACACTCCGCCTGAGGCACCCTCAGAGGCCAAGTAAGACCAACCCACATACGAGCATCCCCATAGGCTTCGCACAATACTTCTATCAATAAGTTGCAGCTTTGTTTCTTGAAAGCACACTGCATCACCCTTCCACATCCGCAATAATAATTTGATACGGAGGCGTTTATTGTGATTATTGAGCTCCCGCACATTTCATGATATGATCTTAGGCTTCATGTAAACATAAATTGCCCCTCCCTTTCGATCTATCCCTTCTGCCACTCCCTTCCTTCACAATCATAGTTAATGGAGCAAGTTAGCCTTCTAAGTTCCCTATCCCGCTTAGAGGCTGACTATGAACGATCAAAACAGATGCTAACATACTCAAATGTGACTTTTAGAGTCATTTAGGGTTGTTAACAGTAATCCCTTTTTAAAACTTTAGAGAGTATTGATAAATCTTTTAAACAATTATGCATGTGATGTCTTAGGTATGCACATGGCTTAAAACATTTTCCTTCCTAGTCACTAGCTGCTGTGTGTGTATTATACACTAGTGACCTAATCGATCATGACATGTCAATATGCAAGAAAGCGTTGAAATTTCTACCTTTGATAAGAAATCTGGTTTTTGATTTATAAAATTATATTTAAAACATTTTACATGCAGTTTGTGGTGTCATGCATGTGCTTTAAGTGTTTCCTTACCTCTAAACATGTCAAGCATGAAAATCCATGACTTTACTAGCTGTGTGATGTTGCTGTGCTTCTGTCAGGCTACTGACAGCATGTGTTTTATGTGTGCCATATCTATGATGTCCAGGTAGTATGTATGGGAAACTCTCCTGCATGTTTCTAAGCCTCTATACAGGTAAGACTAGGTAGGGGTAGGGTTCTAAGGGTTTTCTAAGTTGCTGTTATCAACCTAGATTCTTAGTGCTTCTAAAAGTTGGGTATTTCTCACCTTTTCTAACCCAAGGTGGGTGTCGGAAGAAATCCTTGGCTGCTTTGACAGCAGCAGTGCCCTGCAAAGTCACTAACGCTATGCCCTGTGAGTTCTAAGTCGAACTTCCATAATATAACATAGGGGATTTTCTAACACTTAGGACATGGAAGTTTTAATGTATTAAAGAGAAATCCTTACCTATTACAGCAGAGATTAGGAGATTCCTCCTAGTTTGTTTGGCGGGGAGAACTTGAGAAAGGGCTGTAGGATGGCTGCCACTGGAAAGTGACAGCACATGATTTGAAGCACAAAAAAAAAAAAAAAAAAAAAAGAGTAGATAGCTCACTTGGAGTTGCTGTCACTGTGGGGAAGTTGAATAAATTTGGTTATATTCTGTGCCAGTCTGGAACAGCCTACAATAGAATGTCTTAAGAGTTAAAACCAATGTTCTAGAGGGAGAAGAGAGAGTGCTTGTGGGGCTGCATCTTACCTAGGGTGGTAGAGAGTGGCGGCACAATGGCGGCAGCAGCCTTGAGAATCCTTTAACACTTTGATGGTTTGCAACTTAGTGAAGTGTATGGGGCTGCCTCTGGTTTGCTTTTAGTCTTAAGAGGCTGTAGGGTTAGGGTTTCACTTAGATAGAGAATGCTTTAGGGTTTCTGGATGTAAGAGAATCCTTTGTACGAATTTTGATTTGAGTAATTGCTGGGTTTCTAAGCTGGCTGCAGATCCCTCAATCCTAGAAATTTCCATTTGAGTTGTAAAATGAAAATCTCCTACACTTGCTATAATGGGTTGAGAGTGATTGCTGGAGATTTCAATGCTGGCCGGACAGCTATTTCAAGAGTCAGCTTCCTTCCTAATTAGTCCTAAAAATCTTGGCGGTCTCTTCCTTACTTAGCTCCTATGCTAATAAGAATAAATTCTTGCCTAATGTATTTAGGAATTTCGAACTCCTGCTGCCCAATAGATTTTGGAAGCTCACCAGGTCCTATTTTTAGCAATAAAACACATAATACCTTCTTTAACAGATGCTTCTCTTGGAAGATTGCTCACTACTGATAATTTGAGGAAAGGTAGTCTCATCATTATGGATTGGTGTTTCTTGTGTAAGGAAAATGGGGAATATGTGGATCATCTTTTGTTACATTGTGAGGTGGTTCGGTTCTTGTGGAATGATATCTTTAACTGGACTGGTGTGGGAAGAGTTAAGGATATGCTTAGGTTGTTGGAAGGGAATTAGGGGAAATGCTCACATTGTTGCTGTGTAAAATGATTTCCCTCTGCATTATGTGGTGTTTGTGGATGGAGAGAAATAAGATGTGTTTTGAAGATTGGGAACGTTCCTTGGAGGAGCTGAAGAGTTTCTTTTATAATACTTTATTTTCTTGGGCTTTAGTCATTAGTTGTAATGAGGACTGAAAAAGCAGTGGTTCTATCCCATACAACACCTAGAGGGGGGTGAATAAGTGCAGTTCAAATTTTGTGGACTAATAAAAATTAATGGCAAGAAGCAAATAAAAGATGACACAAATCATACAAATAATCAACACAGGGATTTGGTCACGAAGTGGAAACTCATTTGAAGAACATCTTCAAATTCTAAAACCACTCCGGGTGTAAGCCACCACCTAAAATTCACTATAGAAAAGTTCATTACAACCAATATAGAAACACTCACAAAACCTTTGTAGTTTCTAAACTTGGCTTGCAACATCACGAGTGACCCACTCGATCTTTACACGCATGTAGTGTCGGAACTCCGACCTTTTATAGCCTTCCACGAGAACCTCTCGATCTCTGCATCAACAGCAGCTCCGGAAACCTTCCGGCCAACAAAATGTCCACTTCAATGGACTTTGAATGAGATTTGATCTTGAGTGTGGTGTGGTGGATTTGTGTTTGCTCAAGAGAGATTCACAAGGTGAGGAATAGGTTTCTCCCTTTGGCTCTTGAAACACTTAGGGTTTTGCTCTATTTTTCCACCCCACAGAATAGAAATAATCTGTTCTATTTATAGTCCCAGCAAATCACGGCGCTCAAAACATGAATTTTAGGTTGTCTTGAACATTGGCTCGAGCGAGGTGTCGAGCGAAGGTCGAGCGCACGTTATCTTCTGAAACCGCTCGAGCGAGGTGTCGAGCGAAGGTCGAGCGCACGTCTCTGGCTGAGTTCTGCTCGAGCGCACATCGAGGGAACCACTTTGGATGGGTTCCGCTCGAGCGCCAAGTCAAGCGCACATCGAGCGAACCACTCTGGATGGGTTGTTCTCGAGCGCCACGTCAAGCTCACCTCAAGCGAACCACTCTGTTTGGGTTCCGCTCGAGCGCTGCGTCGAGCGCTCATCGAGCGAACCTCTCTGGAAGGTTCCGCTCGAGCGCCAGTCGAGCGCTAGTCGAGCCATGTTGAGCACACTTCAATCTTTTTCATGTAACAATGCATCAACACTTGTTACAACTCAACTTTATATAGGTTTTCACAAGAATATGCCAATTAACTAATTTTTCCCTCAACAAGGACAACTTTCATGAAATCGGTGGGTTGGTCCGGTACCGAGTTTGGTTCGTTCTGGTACTGGTTTTATTTTTCTTAAAATCGGTCAAAATAGTTTTGTATTATATGATAAATTACTAATTAATATAATATTAAATTTTAAAATCTTATATCACTATAGTCTATTGTATTAATAGTTATACTAATACTATATAGTGCTTATTAATAGTTATACTAATACTATATCACTATATATTATATTATACTATAATACATCACTATGGTCTATAATACAATTATAATATGTATTATAATATACGACAATATATTATCACTATAGTATTATATACTATAATATACTATTATATATATTATATAATATATAATATAGTATATTAAAATCAGAAAACTAGAATGAACCGGACCGGAACTGGTAAAATCGGAAGTACCGGTTTAGGGGGGTAACCGGTGCAAAATCAGTTCTTGAAAATGCAAAACCGGTGCATACCGGTTCGGTCCCAAATTTTGTCCAACATCGGACCAAACTGGACTGGTTACACCCTTAATTTGGACTATGCCTATTTCTATCAATAAAATTTTACTTTTACTTATCAAAAGAGAGGGATGGTTAGGGATGAAGGAAGATGGCGGAGGCACTGTGGGAGTTTGTAGAACAGGGAGGAAATAAGAGTTGTCCTAGAGGCGGGGTACCTCTGAGGCCAGTGGTAGTAGTGGATCGACATCAAACTTGATCATATAGGGAGGCCTTGGTGCATACAGTGGCGCCGTTGCAGTCTCGTGAGCGGAACAAGGGTGGAGAGAGGTGTGCTATGGCAACTTAGAGAGGATACACCGTAAGACGCAACAATGGCTATGGGACTGGAAACTTTATTCATATAGTTGGTACAACAAGTACACAACGGAAAGGAGGTGGTGGTAGGCACCACGCTGGTCTGGTAGAGGATGGCATGCACAAAACACTTCTGGACATAAAATCCCATCTGAGTGCACTGTAGGAGAAAGTAGACTCCTTAATACTATGCATTGAGGAGAAGTATGACTTGGGCCTGGGCTTGGAGGCAATTGGTCCTAATAAATATAGTGCTAATTGGCCCATCTTGCTTGATTGCGGTGGTATCTGTGGTGGTAGAAGGTATTTTAAATTCGAAAAAATGTGGTTAAAATCTGAAGGCTTTGTAGCAAGAGTAAGACAGTGGTGGTCTTCATACCAACTTCAGGGCACCCCTAGTTTTGTCCTTGCAGGAAAATTGAAAGCACTAAAAAGAGATATGAAATTATGGAATATGCAATCTTTTGGGGACCTAGGGGAAAACAAGAAGGGTAAGTTGGAGATCTTGGATATTGAGAGGATCCAAGAGGCGAGGCCCCTTAACCAAGACGAAGTAGAATGGAAGACCATGTTGGGTGAGGAGCTTGAGAGAATTATCTTGCTAGAAGAGATTTCTTGGCGGCAAAAATCAAGAGCCTTGTGGCTCAGGGAAGGAGACCGAAGTGCCAAGTTCTTTCATCGAGTTGCAAATTCTCACAGGAGAAACAATAACGTTGAGATGCTGAAGATTGACGGTGTTGATTGCAGAGAATAACATGTTATTCAGGATCATGTAGTTGGCTTCTATGAGCAACTCCTAACTCAACCAATGTGTTGGCAGCCGCCCCTTGATGGGCTGGGTTTTGACGCCATTGGTACGAGTGATGCCTCTCGGATGGAGAGGGCTTTTGAGGAAGATGAGTTGGTGGAGGTAGTGCGGAAAATGGCTAAGGACAAGGCACGGGGGCCGGATGGTTTCTCTATGGGTTATTTTCAAGATTGTTGGGATGTTGTAAAGGAAGATATTATGAAAGTGTTTCAAGAGCTCTTCGTGGCCGGAAAATTCGAAAAAAGCTTAAATAATACTTTTCTTGCATTGATCCCAAAGAAGGTAGGGGCTATTGAGATAAAGGAGTATTGTCCCATCAGCTTAGTGGGAGGGGTTTATAAGATCATTTCTAAAGTGCTAGCAAACCGACGTAGTGAGGTGGTGGGGAATATTATTACCAAGTCCCAAAATGCCTTTGGGGTGGTCTAGGGGATGAATTCAAATTCCACTTGGTATGGTCCCCAATTTCTTCTAGTGGGTTGGGCATTAGAAATCTGAGGGTTTTCAATCAGACCCTTATTGGAAAATGGTTGTGGAGATACAATCAAGAATAGGAAGCTTTATGGAAGTCAGTAATTAAATATAAATATGGAGGTATGTGGGGGAGGCGGAGCACTAGGGAGGTACCAGGGGCGTATTGAGTGGGAGTGTGGAGGCATATTAGACGAGGATGGGGGTGTTTGCCTGTCATACTAGACTTGTATTGGGTGATGGCTAAAGAATAAAATTCCGGTACAACTTATGGTGTGGTGATAATGCCCTCGATGACTTATTTCCTTCAGTCTTTAGGATTGCAAGTGAGAAAGAAGCTTCAGTGGCGGAACTCAAGGAGATATCTAGGGGCCTAATCCAATGGAATGTGAGTTTTACTAGGGTGGCCCAAGATTGGGAAGTTGACAGCTTTGAGGACTTCTTTAGACTCTTGTCCTCCATAAAACCAAGCCCTCAAAGAGTTGACACATTGTGGTTGGTACCTGCAGGTAAAGGTATATTCTCGGTTCGCTCTTTTTATAAGTCTCTCATACAATATCCGAGCAACCACTTTCCATGGAGAACGATTTGGAGAAATAAAGCGCCTCCCAAAATGGTGTTTCTTGCTTGGACAACTTCCCTTGGCAAGATTCTGACAATAGATAACTTGCGGAAACATAGGGTGATTGTAGTGGACTGCTGTTGCGTGTATAAAAACAATGGCAAGACTGTGGATCGTCTCCTCTTGCGTTGTTAGGTTGCCAGAGCATTATGGGACGATATATTCAAACGGTTAGAGTTAGCCTGGGTTATGCCTGCTACAACGGTTTAGTTTTTGGCTAGTTGGACAAATCTAGGCGGTATTCCACAGATTACAGCTATATGGAAGATGGTACCTATTTGTATTCTGTGGTGTATATGGCAGAAGTGTAATGACAGGACGTTTGAGGACAAGGAGCGCACATTAGAGGAGCTGAGATTATTTTTTGTCAGAACTTTGCTTTTATGGGCCAAAGCTGTTGATTTTAATGGCCTTGATCTTCATGATTTTCTTATTTCCATTTCCCCCTCCTAGAGAGGTGTTGCCTCTTGTATACCATCTTGTGTACTTGGCCTATGCCTATTCTTTTTAATACAATCGTTTAATTATATAAAAAAAAAACTTCTCAAATATAAAATAAAATTAGATGACCAATTTCTAAATAGTTTACTGTTATTGAATAGGGGGATCTAATGCATGTACCCTCCACAGTACTCTAGTATATATGTACAAAACCATTATTACTCTTTAGTCAAATTTTACAGTTTGAAATTGGTTGACAGTTAAATTTCCATTTAACTCCTACAATTCCCTTACTACATCCTTTTTATTTTATTTTTTCTTTAATTTGAAACTTTTCATATGTATATATTTTTTTTGGTGCATGTGCAGGAAGATTTTACCACTGAGAAGCCATTTTAACCATGACATGAATTTTAAAATTCTTATGCTTTGTTGGCAACAAACATGTTTTACACTGATTTGGTTAGGTGCGAAGAGAAATTAAAAAGGACAACGGCTATCCTCATTTTACTGAGCATGCTAGGATATCAATTGTTTTCTGGTGAATGTTTTCAGCTCCAGATTCTCTATTGTGGACTAGTTTTGTCTTGTGTTGCATAGATAATCTGTTGTCGCTCATTTAGGATTTTCTCATGTAAATGTACTAAGTTTCTTTTCTAGTTAATTAACATTTTACTTTACCAGAAAAGGGAGGTCTTTTCCCTTACTAGTCAAGTGGTAAGGTAGGGCGCTATTCGATGAAGAAAATAGACTTTAGGAAAGTGGTTCAGGTAGCTCAGCTGGTCTGAGCAAAGGACTGAAAATCCTTGTGGCAGTGGTTTGAATCCACTTGTAGATCAGGTGCAGTGGGAGGTGCATCAGGAAACTCATCCTAGATGGCTGTAATAGGACTGCAGCAATCAGCCTTAAACATACAATTTGTTCTTTTAACGAATTAGTTTTGACCCTATACTAAACCTTAGTTTCCGATCGTGGAGATGTTACTTTATAGTGCTGATTAATTTTCTGTGAGTTGGTGGTGCTGCTTGGTTCCTTTTTCCCCCTTTTGCTTTTGTGGATTGCTCTCGAATCGATAGTAATGTTTTTTTTTTGCTGCTAATGAAATCTGGATATGTAACTCTCGAATATATAGTATTGATTGGTTTTACTGTTGCTGCTTAGTGAATCCTTGTGATAGAAGAGAGCAGTTACGTTTCAAGCCCAGCCATTCTGTGTGCATTTCCAGGTCGAGGAGGGCAAAACTTGAACATTATTTTGTAATGGAAGCAGATGGAGCTGGGAGTGACGTGGAAAGAGAAGACGAATCAGTGATTGAGCTCTTGAGAGATCGATTTCGCCTCTTAACCATCTCTATCGCTGAGGCCCAAGGTTATTTTTTCTACCCTATTTGGTTGCTCAGGAAACTCGGGAAACTGAGACTAATCAAAATTACCCAATATAAGTGATTACTAGATTGATCTTGTATGCACATATACTTAATGATCAGACAGAGAGATTTGTAGATTATCTCATTCTATGTTTGATTTACTTGGTATGCTCAGCAAAGAGAAATGACCTGGAAATATCTCTACCTATTGCGGCTTGCATTGCCGATTTGGCCTTCAAATACACAGGTAATTACTTTTTCCATTTTAATTTTTATCTTGTTTTCCTTAATTTATGTTTCCGTACAAGAACCTGTGGATATTTTACTCGTCCATTCTCATTCCTGTGAAAATCAAAGTCCCTTCTTTATGCACTCCTTGCAACTACAATACAATACAATAATTTTGATCTAATAAGATTTTGAAGTTCTTCTCAACTTGTGTTTGGGGACTCTTTTTTTGTGTGTTGGATTGGAAAGGAAATATTCGTGTGGGAAGATAGATTTTGCTTTTATCTAATGACATTGAATTGTATGGATTTAAGAAACTGCTGATTGATTCAATTGGGATCCATCCCTCTTTAGAATACTAAGTGGTTGCTTGAGGGCCTAGCTCTTTGTTCTTGAATTTGATAATAAGCACATCTCTGTTCCATGCGAATCTGGTTTTCTTCACTGCTGGGAATGGATATATCACTTATAAGCATCTATATACTTTTGTTGGAGAACATGAAATGGTTAAGCGTTTTTATCGGTTTATTGAATTTTTGTCCCACATATGTATCAAGTCAAGGGGTGTTAGCTTAAAGGTGGCATTAACAGAATCTCTTAGCAAGAGAAACACCCAAAGGAACCTCATTAATTTAGAACGAAAATCAATTTCATAACTTTCATTGGTTGCATTTAAGTGACGTACAAGTCCAAGGTGTTGCAATAACATGGAGCATGTTATTTATGGGCTTCATTCATTTTTTCGCGACACTCGTGACTAACAAAAGAAATAATGTTTTCAGAGCAGCTGGCAAAGGACCTTGAGCTATTTGCACAACACGCGAGTCGTAAATCTATAAACATGGAAGATGTCATACTTTCTGGTGAGTTTTCCAAATCCTCATTCACAAGGAGTATTATCATCCCTAAAATTAATATATTATTAATCATTTTCTATTACCTCTAACTGTCTATGCTTTTAATCTACCTTTACTTGGGTATGAATGCTTTTGCAAATTGTCACAGACGATTTTCCCATTAACCAAGTTCCTTTCCCTTTTTTGCTTCCTTCTTTCTTGGGATGTGGAAGAAGGAAGTAGCAAGCCTTTTTCTTTTTGGAAAATGATACTTGGCCCCATGAGTTTGCCTCTTCAAATTTACCACTTGTGTATTTTATTTTTTATTTTTTCATAATGGTTAAAGACGTGACGTGACTATTGGTGAAGTGATGTATTTTTTAAAAAAAAAAAAAAGTTTTAAGGATGTTTAAAAAATGGTCGAAAGAAAAAAGAAGTGCAATTTGCACTAGTGGTAAGTTTGAGGGGTCAAACTCATGGGGCTGAGTAGTAGCACCCTTCGTTTTTGGTTTTTTTTTTTTTGGATTCAGCACAAACTTATAAAAAAGACTTGGTTTCAGCGCATAGAAATGAACATCTAGCCACCTCTTTGAGGTCTTTCGGCACTGATCTGAAATCTAAAGAAGCCCAATCTGAGAGGAAGCGAAAGAAGCCGTCAAGAAAAGAGGACAAAGCAACTACCAGTGTAGTTCATATTCCTGATAATTGAAGCATCCTTTGACCTGACGTACTACTGCCTAGATCTCGCAAACGCTTTCCTTATATCAGCAAAGCTGCAATCTTTCTCTGGGTTATGGTGTCAAACAACTTCTGCATCATGTAAATTACTTGCAGTTCCTGATTAAATGCATATGATACCTTAGCTTGAAGTTTAAAGGCAATTAGGTTAAATACAATAATCATTCTCTGTAGTGTTCTTTGCTATCACACATGTAGGGCTGTGTTCAAGTTGAGTTTGGGTGAGTTGAGGCTGTTCGAGTTCCTCTCAAATATCTCAAAAATTGGCTCGAGTTCAGCTTGTAT